>NW_025780079.1:0-50470 GCF_021130785.1 Homalodisca vitripennis | reverse complement strand
ACATAGACCTTTGTGTGGGGCACACTTTAGATTTGGTTATTTTTTTATGGGCTTTCATATGGTATTAGTGAAATAAATAAAAAAAAATATGTACACTAAAGTTGGCTTTAAGTGGATGTTTTAATAAAAGAAAACACTTTCGGAGTGCTAGCTCTCTGAAATATATATCATAAATTGCTGGTCGTTTTGAGTCTTTTCTTTAAATCAGAACTAGTTAAGGTATTAGAAAAACTTATATTGCTGAATTTCATGTGTTCTTTAGTGTGACATAAATTAATATAAGTATATAAAACAATTAACATGTTATTCTTTTATAAATGTGATAATCACTTTTTGAAAAAAAAGAAGCTAACAAAGTTTTTTTACCACATATATTTTTATTTTACAAATATCTAAAAAATTATCTAACAGTATGTCATAGTAGTGCAATTTTATTAAAGTTTGATATTTTTTGGTGAATTAATGACATCAGGCTGAACGTCTTAACAGGGCGTAAATAAATAAACAATTCAAGTCACCAGCTGTTGCATTATAAACAAGTTGATTAAATACAGCATACATGTTCTTGCTGTAGAATTTATGTTACTTAAACAAATAGATGTTAACCCTTTTAGTGCCAAGAGAGCCCATATATAGCTTCAACTTGTTGTCATAAAACGCCAAGAGCCTTTATTTAGGCTCAAGCTAGGTTGGTGGTTTTGAAATGCCAAGATCCTATATATAGGCTTGGACAAGTTTGGACGTTAAGCGCCAAGATCCTTTATTTAGGCTCTCAAAATTTTCATGCAGTACACAACCATTTATTGACTAATATCAATAAAATTAGTACTGATTTTTGCATTTTATATAAAATGTACTATAGCAAGTAGGACTGTATAGACATTTTTATAGTATTCAAACAAAATAACTAAAATGTTTTATCTAACGACACATGCATTTCTATGGTAAGTCAGTTTTGTACTTTGTTTACTAATAAATATATAAATTGTTAGTATTATTTTACCAAATTTTCACAGTTCTTTCTCAATTAAATATAATTACACTATAATACAGAGGTTTGTTTGAGTAAACATTTTTCAGGCATTTATTGAGCTCTTAATTTACACACAAAAAATGGAAAACTTTTAAAGGTATGCGATTTTAACAGATCAAAATTTCATAAATTCCATTACATGTCATTGTTCTCCTATTAAAAAACGAATAAAATGAGGTTCAAAATCTTTAGTTTATCATAAAATTTAGCGAAATGAGAATGATTTATGTGATACAATACAATCAGTACACACAGTGTTAGATTGTATTGTACCAGTGAACGAGGCAAATGTCCTGAAAAATCCTGTTTCCTTCACAATCCTTCCATCGTTAAAAACAAACTTCAAACAAAGGATCTAGAAATAATTTGATTAAATATTTTTACTCTGCCTTTTCAAGAAAATCATGATTCACACTGATAAAGTTTTTTGTCCCATATTACAACAGAAAATGTACGTTAACCCTCCATCGGGCGCTAAAACGGAGTTTTTCCTCCGTGTATTTTTTTTATTATTAAAAATAGTACTACTTTTCTGATGTTGGCAGTCGTGTCCCGCAGTGTACTTCACGAGCATCTTTCGGGGAAGCGAAAACAATAGCCTCCCGCTTTTCTTTGTCAAAATCTGTCAGTATGAGGTCTACTTCCGTGCGAGACTGGACGATTCCTCCGTGAGCGCCCGATGTCGTGTTTTGTAGTACTTGGACGAAATCTCCGTGAGCGCCTTATAGTGTTTAGTTTTTATGGAGTAATAATCCGTGTGCGCCTAAATGTCTGACCTGTGATGGTTTCTTTTCAAGTTTTACAATATATTTTATTTGAATTTTGTGAAATGGAGAATGAAGACGAGAGACTTGTCAGTACAGTACACGTGTGGCTAGGGAACATTTCAGTACTGTTTATGGAGTGAACATTGTCGTTATAAGAACCAGAAGGAAAAATGTTTTGAAACTTTGTATAGTGTAAAAAAAATTTTTAGTAAAGAATAAATTTTTTATTTTAGAATAATAATTGACATTACAATTGTATAATATCTCAAGAATTGATGTAAGTTGTTTTTGTAAGCAGTTATAAACTAAGTTAATTTCCATATATATTATTAAAGAAGGTTAAAACATTTTTACAATTAATTGCATTATTCCTCTTAAAATAAATCATGTTGTTACTATACAATAACATTTTTTTTTAATTTCAAAATTCCTATTTGGAAAATTCATTACATTAGAGAGTAATTTTTATTTAAATTCTAAAAATGAATATATTACATTGTAATTAAATCAGTATGAATATTTAAACAAATAAAAACAGTTTAAACGACTATAATATCCATTATTCACTAACCTGGAGGAAACCTCCGTGAGCGCCTGATGGTGTTTCTAATTTTAAGCGCCCGATGGAGGGGTAATCACTCAGTAGTAATTGAGAAACATTTTTTATGTGTATAAAAAACATGTACATTTCTTATTATAAAACAATTAATGGGAGTATTTATATCCTAGGAGAGACTTTCTGGTGTTTTATGAGGTTGGAAAAAAACTTCCAACAAGCAACAGATAATGGTTTCAAAGATCGCATCATGTTGTGTTTGTCTCAAGATCGGCACTACGACTCTGTTTACACTAAACAATTCATCTCAAATGCTGCGTTCTGTCAATGTAAGTATTTTGCTAGTTATATATTATGCTCTCTATTATTTTTGTCTGTAGAACACTCACCAATACCTATAAATTACATTGCAACAATTATGTTGTGCATAATACATATTAATACACATGTAACATTGCAGTGTACCATTAATCATAAAAGCCTGTTTTTTTAGCTGAAGACTACTAAAATGTTCTTCCATGGGTACAAAGCCTAAATTGTGTCATGATACTAGTTGCTCTATCAGTTCTGTTCTAGATTCTAAATAATCATTAAATATAACAGGCTATAATAAGCCTATAATATATTAAAAATTAATACTATCACAAGATAAGATATTAGTCACAAGCAAAATTAAACTAATATAAAATAATGAGTTGTTTGAAAAAAAAATCAAAAGTGGCATAATATTCATTGAATTAAGTAAACTATTTATTATTTTAAATTTTATTTTATTCATAATAAGAATAAAATACTATGTATGTACGAGGGTCGTCCATAAAGTAACCGCCGTTTGGGCGTGGCACGATAACTAGTGGGGGTAGTGCCGCCATTCTCACATCGGTGTGCGCAGCCGTTCAGTACGCTTCTAGCTGTGCAAGGAAGAGCATCGTGTGATCGTGCGTTCTTTTGTTACAACGTAAAAACATGAGCGCCGTGATAGAAAATCCCGCCAAGTGTGAAGTGCGTGGTGTAATAAGATTTCTGTGGTCGAAAAGTTACACAGCAGCTGAAATTCATCGTGAATTGAGTGCGGTGTATGGCCCAAACATTATGAGCGAAGGTGTAGTCAGTCAATCGGTTCGTTTTTTTTTTAAATGGAAGAAGGAACGTTCACGATGAAGACCGGAGTAGTAGGGCCATCTCTAGTCAGTGATGACTTGGTGAACAAAGTGGATGAGAAAATTCGCGAGAATCGTCGCTTCACAATCTCGGAACTTACAGATCATTTTCCTGCAATTTCTCGAAGTCTTGTGCATGAGATAGTGACAGAAAAACTAGGCTATCACAAGTTTTGTGCTCGTTGGATTCCAAAAGTGCTCACCGATGATCACAAAATGAAAAGAATGAGTTCTGCCATAGACTTTCTTACTTGGTATGACGTTGAAGGATAAACATTTTTGAACAGGATCGTTACAGGAGATGAGACTTGGGTAGCCTATGTGAATGCCGAAACAAAAAACAGTCAATGCAATGGGGTCATACCGCTTCGCCAAGCAAGCCAAAGAAAGCTTGCCAATCTTTTTCAGCAAGAAAATTGATGGTTACAGTTTTTTGGGATGCTAAGGGCATCTTGCTCGTTGAATTAATGGAGCGTGGTACGACCATTACAGCTGCAGCTTACTGTGAAACTTTAAAACGGCTACGACGAGTGATTCAAAACAAGCGTCGTGGTCTTCTGACATCTGGTGTTGTGTTTGTCCATAACAACGCCCACGCCCTCATACAGCTCAAAGAAACAACAGAACTTTTGGAAAAGTTCAAATGGGACGTTTTTGACCACCCCCCTACAGCCCGGACTTGGCTCCCAGTAATTTCCATCTTTTCCCGTACATGAAGCGGTGGCTTGCATCTCAGAGGTTTGCGAGTGATGAAGAGCTTCAAAACGCTGTGACAGGTTGGCTACGTTCTCAGGCGGCAGATTTTTTTAAAGACGGAATTTCAAAAACTGTTAAAAGATATGATAAGTGCTTGAATTTGTATGGTGAATATGTAGAAAAGTAGAGAAAAGCTGTAGTTTTAACATTTATATAACAAACTTTTTGTATCTCAACTGGTTTATTTTTTATTTCAAAACGGAGGTTACTTTGTGGACGACACTCATATGTTAGAAAAGTGTCTGACTCTATTGTTTATGTGACTACCTAATGGATATGAATCAAATGGGCTCACATGAACTTCTGTGCTCATGCATTATTTTCTTCCCACCTTGGCTGGCAGCATTTGAGTGAGGTAGTGTATAGTGCTTTCATTAGTTCCTTTATTACAAGGAAAATAATGGCACATTCCATTTTTATTGAAAATTTTGTAATGAATAGAGTGGTCTTGAAATTCGTGCCGAACCTACTGGTAGCAGCGGGACAAAAGCAGCTTCGTGTTGGTAGTCTCAGAGCAATTGCTAGACTTCACAAACAGTGACATCTACCTTATGAATGCCATAATCACTGGTTATGTCTTGGGTGTGTATGGGTATGCCCGAAGACAAATCCCAGCTGTGACAGTGGAAGCATTCCATGTCACCAAGACAAAAGAAGTAATACAAGCTTTAAGTGCGCAGCAATGTCAAAAGTAGTGCTGGCAGCTTTCTTTGACTCTCATAATTTGGTACACCACAAGTACGCACCACAAGGTCAAACAATTACAAAAAGAACACTAAAAGGATATCATACATCACCTACATAATACTGTGTGGTACAATAATAGATCATAGTTGTCAGCATGAAATTTGTTAATAAATAGGAAAAATGAAATAGAAAAGAAAAAAAAACATGACGACAACGCTCCAGTATATTACTTGGATTTAATAATTCAGACTTCATTGAAAAACCAGATTTCAATGGTTCAATTCCTTTCTCTCCTGTTATGGTCAACTACACCTTCTAAATGTTCCTCAAATTCAAGAGGCCAGTGAAAGGTCAATGATTTCAGACAAGAGAGGACATATGGCTGTGACATTATAGCCAAACTTCATTCTAAATGGAATTTCAAATGGATTTCCAATAATGACAGTACTGTTGGGCATAGTATCTAGAGTTTTGAGGAAAGATCTTTAAGGGTGATGAGGTTTCCAATGCTCCAGGTATACTAGGGGCAAAGGTCAGGTACTTTTCTAACAGCCTTTGTATTGTTTAATTTGTGATTATTCTCTTAATATTATAAATGTGCAAGTTTGTGAAGAATCGTCTTTGGATGTTTGGATATTTGTATGTTTAGGTTTTTGGATATTTGATTCTCAATCACACAAAATGTGGTGGGCAGATTTAGGTTAAATTTGACTTGTATATTGTTGCTTGTATATGACAATAACACATAGACATATTTTAATTCCAAAATAATACTTATTAGTTATTCCAGAATTTCTTTTTGCACGAACAAAATACTATCTGGGAGGTGAATTCAACCTATTTAGTTTATTTTGGACATTCAAATTAGTTTCCTTTGATGTTGTTGTGGAGACATTTTATAGTAGCTGAATGGTAAAAAAACGGAGGGATCGGACACTAATATGATTCAATGAACCATTCCCTCTCCGGGTAGCAGTGAGCCTGTGACCATTGTACTTGAAATGACAAAGTAATGTTGTTGTGGAGACATATTATAGTAGCTGAATGGTAAAAAACGGAGGGATCGGACACTAATATGATTCAATGAACCATTCCCTCTCCGGGTAGCAGTGAGCCTGTGACCATTGTACTTGGAATGACAAAGTAATGTTGTTGTGGAGACATATTATAGTAGCTGAATGGTAAAAAACGGAGGGAACGGACACTAATATGATTCAATGAACCATTCCCTCTCCGGGTAGCAAGTGAGCCTGTGTGACCATTGTACTTGGAATGACAAAGTAATTGTTGTTGTGGAGACATATTATAGTAGCTGAATGGTAAAAAACGGAGGGATCGGACACTAATATGATTCAATGAACCATTCCCTCTCCGGGTAGCAGTGAGCCTGTGACCATTGTACTTGGAATGACAAAGTAATGTTGTTGTGGAGACATATTATAGTAGCTGAATGGTAAAAAACGGAGGGATCGGACACTAATATGATTCAATGAACCATTCCCTCTCCGGGTAGCAGTGAGCCTGTGACCATTGTACTTGGAATGACAAAGCAATGTGTGATACACAAAGTGAAATTTTTTTATGATGCAGAAAACAATTTTGCATTTGAAGAGACATACAATACTGAGTTATATTAAAATGTATGTAACTTCTAGACTGACCCAAGAAAATAGGATGATTTAGCGAACAAAGATTGGAGAACATGGGCATACAGTGTACTGTATCACGTTTATAGGTATCTTTGAAGAACTAATACCAAAGGTACAAGCAAAGACTGCAAGCGGAGTGGCCTGCAAAGTAAGCATGTATTTGCAAATGATGGAAATATGTAATTAATTTGAACCAGAAGTGCTCCTATATGTGCAAAATCTGTAATTAAGACCATATTGTAATTCTGTTCATCCTCTAATTCTCTTTACCCTTTGAGTGCCAGAGACCTCGCAGAGATGATGTAAAACACGCTTGAATGCCGAGAGTCTCACTCCGAGACGAGACGTTCCTTACGTGAAGAGTGCCGGAGTCTCGGAGCGAGACAATTTCTATTTAATTTGTAGTGCCTCTATAACTTATCCCATACTGTCTGATATCAAACCAAAGGTTAATACACGAACTAAACTAAAAGTTTCAATTATTATTTATACATTATAATGCTGTTAGGTGACGTAAACAACTAACTAAAATACAACACTTTCTCAGCTGGATAGTAATCGCAAGCGCTGTGTCGTGACGAGTAGCGGAGCATTTTTGAGGTTATATAATTGTGCGTTTGTATTAATTAAAAATGTTTCTAAGTTATTAGCTATTAAAATTAATAAAAAAAGAGATGACAGTCACTTCTGAGTGTCCATGATGACAGTGTTGTGGAGTTTTTTAAAATTTCCTGAATAAGGTTATGTTTATGTTTAGAGTTTCATTATAGTAATTATTGTTATATTACACATGATTTTGCATTGTTTTAAATGGCTTTTATCATTAGAAGTATTAAAGTTCAGAAAATAATTTAAAAAAAAGCTTTTTATGATGAAAAATAAACTTTAACTGAATATTTTCCAAAACCCTGTGCTTTTTAGCAAAACAAACCTTTAGCGCTTGAATAATTTTTATAATTTTGTTTATTGTACAATATTAGGTTATTACACATGATTTTAGAGTGTTAACACGTTAGCTGCCAACCCCGAAAAATACGTTTTAGCGCTAAAGCGCCAAATTTTTATAAGATAAATTGTTGTAACCTTTTGTTATTTTTCTCTTCTTTGGTTACTAATAAACATGATTTTATGATTTATGTATATTTATTACGTTTATAAAGCGTCGTGCACATTGGCCCGACAGAGCTTTTTACAAGGCGATATATTACATAAATCATATATTCGCCTGATTCAGACATATTCCGTTTTGTTGATGTGCAGCCTGAATAATTCCCGCGCTTTAGTTCTCTATCTGCAATTGCATCAGCTTACTTCTAACCCGCCTTTTCCACATAGCTGAGTGCCAATTGACGCGTTTTGTTACTGGAATCTTACATTGTGTTTTTTTATAAATAATGTTTCGATAGTTGTGTGCGTGTATACTATTGATCGGTAAAAATGAGTGGCGATAATCTTCTTACGGATGAAATCGAACGTATGATTGAGAATCCGTCTTCCCCGGGTGATTTGTTTGCCGAAATAAGTGATGATGACAGTGTGGAGTCAATGGTGGTTAGTGATATACCGGATGACACTGATAGCGACCTAGACTTTATTCCTGGTACTGATTCAGAATATTACTCTGATGACAATCAAGAATCAAACGTGGAACTTAATTCTACTGATGCTAATGGAACAGTTACAGATATCACAGGTACTTCTTTGATTTCTACAAACGCCAAGGACAATGATTTGGGGTGGGAAATGTTTGAGGGTAAGCAGAAAACGTTTCAGTTCACTCAGACAACAAAATTTAATTTTTGTTTACCGAACAACAGAAAACCAATAGATTTTTTTCGTCATTACTTGACAGATGAAGTAGTTGAACTTATGGTTGTAGAAACTAATCATAATGCAAATGAAGTAATTTCAAAGCTGCGACTAAGTCGTAATAGTAGGCTAAAAGACTGGAAAAAATACCAATCATGGGGAAATGAAACAATTTATTGGCCTTCTTTTATATATGGGTTTAGTAGGACTTCCGAGAATCAGTGATTATTGGTCAAAAAACCCTTTGTATAAATTCTCAGTTGCCCGAAAAATAATGAGTAGAAACAGGTTTCAGTTACTCTTACGTTTCTGGCATTTTAACGGTAATGAAAACCTCAAAAGAGATGGACGAATTGGTAAAATAAAACCTCTGCTTCTAGCACTAAACAATTTATTCTTCACTTTGAAAGTAGCAGAGCAAGATTTAGTTATTGATAAAAATATGGTGCCGTTTCGTGGTAGACTAGGTTTCCGGCAGTATATTCCCAGAAAGGCCCACAAGTGTGGGATAAAAATATTCAAGCTGTGTGATAAAACGGGTTATACTTATGCAGTAAAAGTATACATGGGGAAAGGTACTGTAGAAGTGACAAAAGACAGATCTGTTGGGACTAAAGTGGTACTGGAACTCATGACAAACTTTTTAAATAAAGGCCACAATTTATATACAGACAACTACTATACATCAGTAGAATTGGCTAATGCTTTGTTGTCAAATAAAACACATCTTGCTGGTACCGTGAGAAAAAGTCGTAAAGGCCTACCAAAAAACCTTTTAAAACAAAAACTTAGTAAAGGTGAAATGGTTTGTCCCGAAAATAAAGATGGTGTAGTTGTTACCAAGTGGAAAGACAAAAGGGAGGTACATATGCTTTCCACATTCCATAGGCCGGAGTACGTCGTCCTTGACCAAAAAAAAGTTGGAGGGCCAAATGTAATGAAGCCATTAGTCATCGTTGACTACAATAAGGCGAAGGTTGGGATAGACGTATCCGATCAAATGTCATCATATAACACTGCAGTACGGAAGACAATGCGTTGGTTCCACAAACTAGCTGAAGAACTTCTTCTTGGAACTGCAGTGGTAAATAGTTGGTTGGCCTATAATAATTTTCTTAACCACACTACATCTCATAATAAAAAAAAAAACAAAACTTAGTCTCTATCACTAAGTTTAGAGAGGAATTGGCCTGTTCCTTGATGAACGTGCAGGAAGAGCCACGCATTCCAAATGTAACCACTACAGGGCACCACTACCTGACGTCATCTGCTTTTGTTGGTGGAGGAGTACAAAAACGCCGACAAAGAAAGGTGTGCAAGTTGTGCTACAAAAATGTATCAGAGGATAAAGGACGTAAGGTAGCAAGAAATTTGACACAAGTAACTACGTTTTGCAGTGAATGTCCAGAAAAACCATTTTTGTGTGAAACATGCTTCAAAATTATACACAAATAGTATATCTTCATTCATATTTTGTATAGGGTAATTTTTTATTTACTTATTTTTCTTTGCTTATAAGATTGAATTAATAATAATAATAATAAATGCGTTTATTTTTTCTCTTTTTTTAAATACATGTAAATACAGTATACAACAATATACAGATTACAAAGAAAAAATATACCAACCCAAAAAGAAAATAATCTTGCACTTGGGTGGGAGCCATCATCAGCTTCTTAATTTAATTTAAGTTCTATAATAACAATATGAAAATACAACAAATAATAATAAACAAACTAAAATTACTCTTAACCGTCAAATTAACACACATTAATTAGAGAAATCCAACTCACCTTCAATATAAAAACATACATTTACAATTTATAAAATAAGAACAAAATATTTTTACTGAACAACTAAATATAAATTTTCAATATCTTTAACACTTCTACTCAATAACCAAACCTTCAGCCTCTTTTTAAAAATAAATATAGATCTATTAATTTTAATTTCACTTGGAATTAAATTAAAAAACTTATAACTTAAAAACACAAAACATTTTTGAAACAAAGAACAGTTTGGTTTAGGCAATCGCAAATACTGTTGATTACTGAGTCTAGTATAATAACCAGAGTTGTCAATAACAGGTCCACTGTTACCACTTAGTATGAAAAAAATTACTAAAACTTTAAAAACATATAAATATCTTAATGGTAAAATAAAATTTCTAACAAAAAGCGGAAACGAATGTTCTCTAATATTAGAATTACATATCAATCTTATAAATTTTTTCTGAAGGACTATTAGACTAGATAAATTTGAAACATATGAACTACCCCACAATGACAATCCATACTCCAGCCTAGAATTAATCAATGAAAAATAAGCCAGTCTCATAACTGAGGGAGGACAAACTGATTTCAAATGAAAAAATGCCCTAAGTGATGACCGTAGAGACTTTTTCAGAGAACCTATATGAGGTTTCCACGATAAGTTTTCATCTAGAGTCAAACCCAGATACTTAATCTGACTACATTTATTAATTACGCCACAATCACACAGATCCTTTCTGCAATTTATTGAATGTATTCTTAAGGCTGTGCCAAAGTTGCCGGATTGGGACAAAGAAAAAATCATATATAATGTTTTTGATACATTCAAGGATAATTTATTACAAGCAAACCATATAGATATTTTATTTAGGTCATCCTGCATCCTTGAATATAATTCATCAACTGTTGACGCACTATAGGAAAATGCTGTGTCATCAGCAAATGCTGTCACCTTACCATTGAAATTTCCAGAGTAAAAGTCATTAACAAAGATTAAAAACAAAATAGGCCCAAGAACTGATCCCTGGGGGACTCCAAAATGTAGACTTTCCAAGCAGCTGGTGCTACTGTTTATTTTGACGAATTGCTGTCGACCAGTTAGGTATGTCTTAAACCAATTCAAAGGGACACCTCGAATACCAGCAGATTCCAATTTATTTAGCAGCAACCCATGATTAACGGTATCAAAGGCTTTACTTACATCTAAAAATAAACCAGCCACTTTGTTACAAGAAATATTATTCAAACCATTATATATATCTTTCAAAAAATGCTGCAAAGCCAGCTCTGTACTGAGTCCCTCTCTAAAACCAAATTGAACTTTAGAAAAAAATTTATTTATTTCTAAAAACTTTATGAGTCTAACTTTAAACTAATTTTTCTAATAATTTTGACAAAACTGGAAGTAAAGAAATTGGACGATAATTTTCTACGAAAAGCCTGTCTCCTTTTTTAAATATAGGTATTACTGTAGCAATCTTAAGCACATCCGGAAAGCATCCTGAACTGATACTTTTATTAAATAGATTAAGAAGTACAGGAGACAATTCTTCTGACATTTTAAATATTAACCTTGATGATAACAATTCATCACCAGTACTTTTACTCAGCGAGAGAGACTTAATTTGTATTTTTAGTTCTGTCAGTGTAATGGGAAATAAAAATAAGGAACTTTCGTTAATAAAAGGTTTAAAATTTGTTAAACAAAGGTGCTTAATATCATCGGTGATATATTGAAATGAATCAACTAGGTTATTAGGAACATTAACAAAATAATTGTTAAAACAGTTAGCAATTTCACAACTATCAGTCATTAGATTATTATTGTTCTGTAATGTTATTTTACTACTACTTGATGAATTTCCTTTTATAATACCATTGACTAGATGCCACAGTTGTTTTGAATTGTTTCTGTATTCTTGGAACTTATTAATGTAATATCTTTCTTTAGCTTGTCTCACCCATGTTGATAATTTATATTGAAATTTATCAAAATTTTCCTTATTTTTTGTACAGGGATATTTTTTAAATGATTTATATAACTTATCTCTAATAGCAAAAGCCTTAGATAATCCAACACTCATCCATGGTTTTAACATTTTAAATTTAACATTAGTTTTTTCTGCAGTATTAGTATATTTATTGTTATCGATCAAAGTAGACAATTTATCATAAAACAAATTAAATGCCAAATTAACATCAGTGATCTCCAAAATATCCGACCAATCACTCCCCAAAATATCAATGCCAAGTCCTTTATAATCAATGAAACATTCATAATGAACTCTTCTTTCTGCAATTCCAAAGTGAGTGAAATCCACTATGCACGCCACTGATCTGTGGTCAGTTACATTTGTTTCAATCACCGATACTTTGTGAGCTTCA
Source organism: Homalodisca vitripennis (assembly GCF_021130785.1). Lineage (NCBI taxonomy): Eukaryota > Metazoa > Arthropoda > Insecta > Hemiptera > Cicadellidae > Homalodisca > Homalodisca vitripennis. Next base: position 37,896 of record NW_025780079.1, on the reverse strand, counting down.
TAAACCTTGGAACTAAACCATATGTGATCTATACATGAGGAGGAAAATACCCTGCACTCTCGTATCTAAGTCAACAAGTTGTTGAAACCCAAGACTAGCCATTGAATCCAAAAATTCATCACTAAGGCTATTTTCCAACTTAATGTTAATATTAAAGTCACCCAAACATATGATATTATCACAATTAATTTTTGATAACGAGCACGTCAAATCATGAATGACATCCCTTGCCAATGATATATGCCAACGATATAAACCAAGAACATAAAAAGAAATATTATTTAAACGACATGAGACCAAAACCACATCACAACCAGGTATATCACATTCACACAGAACCGATGTTATAGACTGATGTATATAGACAATGACACCACTACTTCTCACAGCAGAGTTGCAAGATGAAAATATTTGATAACTATTAATATTATATAAAACAGCTTCTTTCTCACTTACCAACCAAGCCTCAGACAATACAATTACTTGAGGCTTTACCTGCAAGCAATTTAAATAAGCAATAAATGAATCAAAATTTTTGTTTACACTCCTAATATTTGTGTGCCACAATAATAAACCCTTTTTCTCACTATAAAATTGATTTACATCATTAATGCTCTCTAAAAGTGTTGAACTAGACATTATTTACAATTTACAACATTTTTTACATTAAAAACAAGAACATAATCAGTTATACAACAGTAGACATAAAACACTAGTAACTTAACCACAATGATTTCATACACACATACAAATAAATATACAGAAAAAATTACTTACTTGCAATTGTATATGTGCATATAGTAACAGCTACATTTACATTTAAGAAACATTGTCTGACACAATACAAATCAAGAATACAAACAATTTTTTCTAATTAAATTATTATTCTGTTACACCAAAATAAACATCAAGTTTTTCTTCTAAGCTTAAAACGGAAATGAATTATTTGAATCAGAAAGACAATGCATAAAATTAAAATTAAATGATGCTTCTCAAAGCAAGAAATATTTAAATATAAAAATAAAACAACAATCTGAATCCTTATCAAAGGAGACAAAACAATATGTGAGAAAAGAATATTGATTTTCTACAACATGGCAATAAGAGAATTTTGCTTGAGGTGATGAAATGGCTTGCTGAAGGACCTTGGTAGTTGGTGAAGATAAGAGTAAAAATATAATAATAGTGATGGCACTGATTACATTGACTGAAGTTACCATTAACCAACACAAGAACATGTTTGAATCTGTCCTTTGGTCAATCCACACGAGCACCAAACACGAGAATCCAGTTTCCAGAATGCTCTGTCCAAACTTGATTGTCTGTCCATCTGTTGACAATTTACTCAATTACCGTTTCTCAATTTTTCCAAATCCTGTATGCTGGCTATTTTTACTGCATTCGAGTCTCTGTCCTTTCTCATGAATATTTTTGAGTTTGATATCCATAGGTACTGATAGTTTTTTTCAGCTTTTACCAATCTTGATTCATAGAATAGTTTTTTGAAGTATGGAGTTAGATGTTCATTAACATACACCATAGTTTCTGGTGCATCCCTCACAAATACTGTACTTTTTAACTTGCACTGTTTTGCTTTCTTTAGAACACAGTCCCGTTTCTGGCGGTTACTAAATTGAACAACAATAGGGCGAGGCTTTTGTGTATTTTTTGATGGCAGTCTGTGTGCGGCCTGGATGTCATGATTCAAAACTATAGTTTCATCTATAGCAATTGCCATATTATTTACCAGGTTCAAAACATTTTCACCTGGTAACTCAGGCACACCATCTATCTGGATGTTGCTGTTCCGCCCATACTGCTGTAACTCCTCAAACTGAATTTTTATTTGTTCGACTTCTTTTTCCAACTTTAAGTTTTTAGCTACTAAGTCGTTGTTTTGTTTTTCAATTTCATTCATCCGATTTTCAACAAACTCTAATTTTTCCACAAAGTCATCAATTTTTTTAGAACAAAAGTCAACAGATATTTCAAATTCATTAAATTTATCACCAATGGATTTCAAATGCTTTTCAATAGTACTGCTGACAATGTTTTCAATTTTTTTCTCTAGATCCTGAAAAAAGTTCTCTGGAATATTTTGTTTACTTACATTTTAATTATTTGAATAGTAAGGAAAGCAAAAAATATGAAAATAAATAAGATACAACTTTTTATTTACTACATTTACTTTTTGTGAAACTTATGAAATAAATCTCTTTTTACTGTAAAATAACAAATCATATATTTTATTCTTCCTGGTAGCAATAATAAGGCTAAAACCTTATTATTTTATATTCTAACACCGATAAAAATACCCGTCGGGCAATGTGGCCCGACAAAAATGTCCAATGTAGCAATCTCATTCATATCACTAATAACAAAAATAAACACAACAAACAACGTTCTGTTAGTAGCAGAACTCTTCATAGTTCAATCAGTTTAAGTTTGAGTCGTCAGGGTGCAGCACAGGCACGAAGGTAATCAAAATGGCGGGTACCGTCATTGTTATGCTGTCGGGCCACTTTACCCGACGTGCAATCTCTTAAAGATGTAGAGCGTCGGTCCATTTGGCCCGACGTGGCAGCTAACGTGTTAAATGCTCTTTACCATAAAAGTATTAAAATTTAAAAATACATTTTTCTTATATTAGTTATTTTACCTTAAACTGGATTTTTATTTTGTTTCCATAGAAAAGTCACTGTGTAAAGTGATTTTTAATTATATAAACATCTTAAGCCGCGTTTACACTGGAAACAAAACATGTTTATAAACAGTGTTTCGGAACAATGTTCCTCAAATCGAAGAATAACTACTTGGAACAATGTTTCGGAACAGAAATTCGGTGTTTCTCCACATGTTTCTTGTTTCCCGTAGAAAGCGGTAAGATCAAAGGGTGTTTATAAACATTGTGGAATGTTTCGGAAAACAAGACGTTTAGATATAGGAACATTGTTGAGAAACATAAATCATCAGGTCTACCAATAATTTTTTATGCGTTCTGTTGGTAGAACAAGTTGTCAGTTTGTTTTGCAGTCTGACCAGTACGGTGTACAGTGTTGTTGTGAGTTCTGTAGTTCAGTAATATTATTCTACTGCTATGGAGTGGAACAGGGAGCAAGTAACTTTACTTATTGATATGTATAGAGGGAAAAGGGAACTGTGGGATCCTTCGTAACACTATAAAAATAGAAACCGGAAGCATGACACTTGGCTGGAGATAGCAAACACGCTCGACACCAGTCAGGAGACTGTCGAAAAGAAAATTGAAAATTTAATTTTCCAATTCAATAGAGAGGAGAAAAAGGCAAAGTCTGGAGCTGGTGCGGATGAAGTTGGTCGGAAATGGTTTTGCTACAAACTGTTATTGTTTTTAAAAGACAAAAATGTTCCAATCCGTTCTCAAGAATGCGGCTTGTCTCGATTAGACACTCTAGAAGAGGAACATTTACAGGTAACTTTTTTAAATACACAATATTTGGTATAACATTATTTTAATAAAACACACACAAGGTAATTGAACATACATATTAAGCTTTTATTAATTGCTAAACATTGAACTAATACTGTTAATTTTAACATTACTTTAAAATTAACATTACTTATTACTTAAAATATGAACATTACTAAAACTGACAGAACATTAGCATTACTTTAAATTTTTAACATTTTAAGCTCATACTGTTACCTTTTAATTACTTGTTATGTTTAATTACTCGGGGTGTGCGTGTACAATAAATTACTACAGATATACAGGTCAACCTGAGTCAATGTTAATTTTTATTTACAATAATACTACCGTTATTGCACGACCCTTTTACTGTTAGTACAAACTTGGAGCCAATCTTATTAGGGTACAAATATTTAAATATTTTTATAGATCCTCATTTTTCTGTCTTTAATATTTGTGCTGCCAAGGAACACTACCCTCTTTAGTTAGAAAAAAGAAACTGAGTTCATTGCGAACCGACCTTGCTATTTCACAAGATTTCTTCGGTACTCTTTTCAATTTCAACAACGTGTCGGTAGGGGATCCTAAGAGTCTCCACTCCCCAGGAACAAGTTCACCAGTTACTTCATCCTCTGAGTCAAAAGTCCCGGGAGGAGAGTACCTCGACGAGGTGCATGCATTTCTTCTCAGAAAGTTGTGTAGATGGGCGCAGGCCATAACTACCTTTTCTGCTGTTACGAGTTGCAATAGCATTGGCTTACGCAGTACTCGAAAAACAACTGATAAAATACCAAATGAGTTTTCCACAACACGCCTTCCCCTGGAGTGGCGCCCATTAAAAATTCTCTCTCTTGTACCACGGGTGAATGTACCGGCGAATCTTTTCATTATATTTAGCTTAAACGGAAAGGCACTGGCCAGTTGAAAGCTTCTCGATTTGGTAATACTATACTTTTTGGTAAATCCAAACATTTTCCTCAAGTCTTGCAGCCAATTCAGTTGCAGCGAACACACAACCATCTGACAAACGCGCTTGACATCCTGTATTTATATATATAAAATTGTAGTTTGCATTAACTACAGCCATAAATACAATACTAAAGAATCCTTTATAGTTGTAATATTCACTTCCACTACTCACGTGAGCCTGGATGGTCACATGCTTCCCATCCATGCTGTGAGTCCCAGGTTGTAGCGCCAATTTGATGTGTGTCACCCCCACGTTGACTGCTGTAATTTGCTGAAAGCCCTTTACCTTGACTGCGTCAATTTGCTGCGGATCCCCTCCACGTGGTTGTGTCAATTTATTGTGAGTCGGTTCTTTAGTGTTGTTGACTCACCATGTAGTTGTACGCCTTTTTGTCACCAGTGGCACGTTGTTGTACCATGTTGCTCATCATGGTATTGGTCGCCATCTTGCCCAATGCTAGCTGCATTCCCTTGGTACTGCTTAAAACTTATTAAATTTGAATGTCTGTGGTGTTATCACCAACAACAAGTCTGTGTGTATCTCAGGTTTTAAAATATGTTAAGTAGTGATTAAAAAATTTAATATCACTCCATCACACTTTTTATAAAGGGGATATTCAAAGAAAAGTCAAACCAAGTGACCATGAGATTAATTTATTCCATGTCACACTCTCAATACATATTATAATTTCACTCACCTTGCAATGCTTTGATAATTTAAAAGACTAAAATAATATCCCATCCTTCATTAAAATTTCAATACACTATACAACAGATCACTACTATCCCAGGAGAATCAACACAACCTCCTTGCTTCAAGTTTGGTAAGAGAAGACCGAATCTCCGTATAAAACTACGGATACCGACTCAAAACAATACTCATCCCCTCTCTCGTTCAAATCAGCGTCTTCACGAATAAATATAATTTGATTTTTTTCTTATAATTGTCGAAATTTATCACGTTTACTATAATTAATCAATTTAAGTCTTTCTATTTTCTTTTTATTATTTTTTCAAAGCTTTTTATTTAAATTTTTAGTAACATGTGCTTTATGACGTCATCAATATACAAGTCATTCATCCCACAATTGGCTTTTCTGCGTAATTCTATTTAGTGTTTTTGTAAAACATGAATTTCGGTTATGTTTACTTCATTTTAATTGATCAAATCTTTTCCCGTATAAAGTTCAATAAATTTCTTCGTTATTAGTTAAATAAACTTCAATTCCGACAACATGTGATTCACTGACGTCACAGTCTGCCGATTCATTGACGTCACAGTCTGCCAATTCCCCGCGAATATTCAAATGTTGTAATTTGACCTGTTACATCCATACTAACCAAGCAGTGCGGAAACTGCCATTGGTAATTCCAATCATTGGCTGTAGCTAGCCATTCTTCTTTAGTTTTCAGCATTTGGAAATTGAACATTTTCGTATTATACATGTTTCTATGCATTTACAACACGTAGACCCTATTATAATATACATGTCTGAGTGATGGGGTTTCTTTTCAGGAAGGAGGAGAAGAAAATACCAACATTTCAAATGACGGCCTTCATGATGATATAGCATCTACCACAAAAACAACAGAAGGTACTCCCAAGGAAAAATCTGTTGCACAAGTAAAACGGAAAAGAGTTTTGCAACAGCCAGCTTCTGCGATGCCAGTAAGCAGCGCAAAGAAAATGAGCAAAACTAAAATGGCGGAAAATGCCTACTCTGTTATTACATCAATATTGAATAAGCCTAAGCCTATTAAGGATCAGTTTGACATATATGGAGAACACGTACCATCAGTGCTATGACAGTTACAAACTAAAAGAGAATAGGCCATGGTAAAACATGATATAAATAATATTTTGTTTAAAGCTGAAATGGGAGAGTACGCTTATGGAGGTGCGTTTGATTTCCATTACCCACCGCCACGGTCGACTTCAGCAATTTCTAACCAAAGTGGTTGCACTACAAAATCTGTCTCAAACGAGGATAATTCCAACTCTCTTGATGTAATGCCACCTCAAAATGAAAATCATGAAGAAGAACCTGTTTTTGATAACTTTCCTTAGCTTATTAATTAACCTGTTCTAATGGATCATTAATAAAAATTATACTAAACTCAAATTGATTTGTCCAGTTTAATTTATCCAGCACTTACCTTAATGTTTTCTTTCAAGCAATCTATTAACCCTCTCCCGGTCACATTAATTTCAGGCGCTCACGGCAGAACGAGACCTATTAATTCGCGGCGGCGCGTTACGGTGAGCGCTCAGCGGCCTATAAAATATTCTACGACATCAGAACCAACAGGCAAAGTGTGAGATGGCCCAAAATCACTGTAAAATAAATTTGGTTCTGTGTAAGTTATTGTGCGAGACCAGGGAGGGGGCATACGGCCGCATGTTTGTCGGCGACAACTAGTCGTCGGCTCGCCCGGCTCAAGGTCAGCAACATCGTTTGACTCACCCGCACTCTCCGAATCACTTTGTTCAGTCAGTAATATATTATCGTCAACATCATTCAAATCACCAACACTTGATGCATCACTAACATCACTAATATCACTATTACTACACACCTCCCGATCAATCTCACTGTTGCGAAGCGAACACCTAAAATCAGCCATATTTACCACTCAACTACTGCCAAAATAATAGATAATAATTCGTTGTAATGGTTTCAATACTAAGAAGTAGGACTCCGTATAGGCTAGAAACTGTAATAGTTTAAATTAATGCCGATGGGAGGCAGCACCAGACGGACACAGTTGGTAATGTAGATCGTGGCGATTCGTGGCGTTTAACCTTCAGTGGCTCGGAACAGTGCGTGGCGATTCATGGCTTGTGACCGGGAGAGGGTTAAAGAAAGCGTCACACACTTCAGGAACTATTATTGAAATTGTACTTTTAGAAACTTTAAACAAGTACTGCAAACTAGCATAGGAATCGCCTGTAGCCAAAAACCTCAAGGTAATAGCAAGTCTTTCTTGGAGGGGTATTGGTTTCCTAAAAATACTGTTTTTTCCTTCCTATTTTGTGGCCAACACTAGTTATGAGAAACTCAAAATCTTCATTCGACAAAAATTTTTAAAGCTTCCATCACATCTTATTTCCCCACCCAGATCCACGTCGTCTTTTTTAAGGTCTTTCAATAGGTCACTTCCACTATAAACAACTTGTGATGCAAGTGAAGGCCTTACCCAGAACCTCCTGGGTTCTCTGTCACATAACAAAACACATGTAGTGGCAGCTAGAAGAAGAACATCCTCCTCGTCAGACAACATCTTCAAGAGTGGCTGTCCTAAAATGTTTATGAACATTGTGTGCAAAATATTTCATGATAGTAGCAAAATATAAACAATGTTTATAAACATGTTTTGTTTCCAGTGTAAACGCGGCTTTATTGTTATATATTTTCTGATGGACAATTCGTTTACCTTTAAATAGAATTAAAAAACCGGTTTTAATGGCCAAAAATAAATTTTAAGTGGATTTTTTTCTGAAACCTTGCCTATTAGTAAAAATAATCTATAGCCAATAACTATTTATAAAAATTTTGTTTATGGTACAATATTAGGTTTTGATTTTGAGTTGTTTTTAAATTATCTTTGTTGTAAAAGTATTGAAATTTCAAAATACAATTTTTTTATAATAGTTATTTTACCTCAAACTTGATTTTTTATTTTTTTTCCATGGAAATTTTGCTGTTTAAAGTGATTTATTAATATAAAAAATTAACTAAAAATTTTAATGTTAAATATTTTTTGATACTTAATCTATTTATCTTTAAAAAGAAGTAAAAAGGAGCTTTTTATGATAAAAAATAAATTTTATACACATTTTTTTCTAAAATATTGCGTTTTCGTCCAAATCCCTTTGGCACTTTTTGCATAGTCACACAAAAAATAACTCGGCACTTTTCTACACAGATGTGATTTTATCTCTGGCACTAAAAGGGTTACTCATAAATAATGGAATGATATCTACTAGATACATGCCTATTACCACTTTTAAATCACAATAGGATTCTTCATATTTCATTGTAACTGATTTCACTAAAAGGCTGGATGTCAACTTTATTATTTTTCAACACTGGCCAAAATGTTTGAAGTGTTACTTCAGATCATTGTAGTTATTCTATAAAATATTGTGGAATTTTGAAAAGAAATTCAATTAATTTCATTGGTATACATAAAAACTGTTTCACTCTCTGACTCCTTCAAATACTGCTCCTTAAACTTAAAGTACAATTATAAGTAAATGAATCAGGAAATTTCAATATCCTCCATTGACCATCACTTATTACAGATGCATTTGGAATGCCACTTAAAAATGATATGTCTATCATGCCCCAGTTGTTCAGCAGAAATTTGGGTGCAGAGCCATGTGTAACTGCTTGTAGGTTTCTATTCTGACTCAGTGCTTGATGAAGGCTGCCAGATGGGGATCTACAAATTGGGTGCAGAGCCATGTGTAACTGCTTGTAGGTTTCTATTCTGACTCAGTGCTTGATGAAGGCTGCCAGATGGGGATCTACAAATTGGGTGCAGAGCCATGTGTAACTGCTTGTGGGTTTCTATTCTGACTCAGTGCTTGATGAAGGCTGCCAGATGGGGATCTACAAATTGGGTGCAGAGCCATGTGTAACTGCTTGTGGGTTTCTATTCTGACTCAGTGCTTGATGAAGGCTGCCAGATGGGGATCTACAAATTGGGTGCAGAGCCATGTGTAACTGCTTGTAGGTTTCTATTCTGACTCAGTGCTTGATGAAGGCTGCCAGATGGGGATCTACAAATTGGGTGCAGAGCCATGTGTAACTGCTTGTAGGTTTCTATTCTGACTCAGTGCTTGATGAAGGCTGCCAGATGGGGATCTACAAATTGGGTGCAGAGCCATGTGTAACTGCTTGTAGGTTTCTATTCTGACTCAGTGCTTGATGAAGGCTGCCAGATGGGGATCTACAAATTGGGTGCAGAGCCATGTGTAACTGCTTGTAGGTTTCTATTCTGACTCAGTGCTTGATGAAGGCTGCCAGATGGGGATCTACAAATTGGGTGCAGAGCCATGTGTAACTGCTTGTAGGTTTCTATTCTGACTCAGTGCTTGATGAAGGCTGCCAGATGGGGATCTACAAATTCCTCTGATGTTGTATAACTTTTTTTATGTAATGTTCGTTTAATCATGTTCATGATGTCCCTCTTTCTCTGACAGAAAAATTATATTCCAAGAAAGACTACACATTTATTTGGTTATACAAGATATTCAATTAACATGTTCAATGCAATGGACGTCAATACAAAGATATGCAATATTTGAACAAGTATCAAAATTAAGAATGTAATTCTGGACGTACACTTTATCAACAAACACTTATAGTCCATTATATATTATCATAACCATGTATTTTTATTTGTTTATAGTTTGTTGTGAGGTTAGAATGTTCCTGATATCATGGCCTAATTGCTGAAACGTGTCAGGGAATAAAAAGTTATAGAAGGGTACTATGTTGAACATTTTCTTAATTTATTTGTGTTATAGTAGTCTTATACAGTGGATTGAATACTTATATACATGTACTTATATATATATATATATATATATATATATATATATATATATATGTTGTTGATAACTCCATATTACAGGGTTATCTTTATAGTAGAATAATAAATGGTGAACTAAAACCCTTTTTTTAATTATCTTATTTCATACACGTGTTTTGGTATTAAACCGTCATCATTAACCTCTAACTAAATAACAAACAATAAACAATTAAATATACACATGTGGACCATTTAAACAAATGTTAAATTTATATGACAGTTGTAATTTTGATTAGTGTTCTGTATTTAATATTTTAATTTTCTCAAAGATTTTGTTTGTCTTATTTTTTTAGATTACTATTTAATATGTTGTGAGGATCTTTGTTATAATTTAGATAGATATGTAATTCTTCTTTCGTGTTTAATTTTTCCTTTCCTTTTGATATTCAAAATGTCCATATTCTTTTCAATAGTTGTGTAGTTATGGCCAGATTCTAATAAATGTTCAGCAAAATTTTATTTTATTGTAGACATGTTATTTGTTTTCAAAGCTTTTATATGTTCTTAAACCTTTTACTAAAATTTCTGCCAGTTTGTCCAATATAATAGCTTTCACGGTCATTACAGTTAATTTTACACCCACACCCACCCACACCACACCAGTATTGTATCCCTCATTACTGAAAAGGACACAATGTCTCCTTGGTGATTTTCTGTCATACAAAATTGAATTAGTTTCTGGTGTATTGCTTGACTCAGTCTGCTGTGGTCATGGAGCGAATGATAGATTGCATCTAGTTAGTGCCCAGTCTCTGTTTTTGTTCCTTCAGCCTGTAAATATGCTGTTGCACAATGTCAAAGTAAATCAATTTAGAGTTTACCACATATACTCATTCACAATTTTGTTCATTACATAATAGTTCAGAATGGTCCAAAATAAATTAATTGATAAGAATTTTTCATTACTGTCATCTATGTATAATAAAATTAGGTAATGCTACTGGTCATTACTTTTTGCATCACACTACAACACAATACTGGGACAATGCTTGGCATGTTTTGTTCTGACTAAATCAACTGTCAAAAATATTGCATATATTTCCAGTAAATACATTTTCTTTACATTCTTTTGAAGAGTGTTTGTGGGTGGTATTTCGGGATAAAAATATGCCTATGTTTTATATCTAAGTAATGTACATGCTAAATTTGTTACAAATCTCCCCATTAGGTTTTGTGTGATTGAGTATCAAACATCCAAACATCTTTATAAACTTGTGCAACTATTCAATTAATATTATTTCTCAATTTGAATTTTCAGCTCTTATTTATGAAACATTGTACAAAGGAGTTTTTGAACTTCTTGAAGTGGATTATGCTGTTAAAAAGATGTTACACGACAAATCATCAAAATATCAAAGGGATTCAAGCTCTTTTCTAATGAATGGGTGAGTAAATATAACCTAATATTCTTTTATATGTAATTATTTTTTTAATTTGAAAATTTTGTACTATTTGTTATTTTTCTACTATGTTGCCAATCTAGATTTTTTCAATGGTAACATATAATAAATGCAATCATGTTAATAACTGTCATTTAAACCATCTTTTGTGTTAATTTATAATAAACAGAAATTTTGTACCATTTTATAGTTTTTACAGTTATATCCAATGCATTTTAAAATTGTTCATCGTACTTTTAAGGGTTCTTCGAAGAATTTGCTCTTATAGTTATTTTTGTACGTTTTGAACCTGAATATATTTCTGGCATCTACGCTTTACCTGATCGTGTTTTTAACACTTCATTATCATTGAGATATCAAGTGAAACAGTTATAGATTTGAGATAAGTCTCTATTTATAACACATTTTTATACAGCATATTGAAAGCAGAGACCCAGATGCTTGGCCAGCAGCTAACAATTAGTCTTAACTATAAAGACACTATAAAACCTCTCAATTCTGATAAACACAAAAGACATCTTAAAATGTTGACCGATCTTTATAGAGAGTTTAAGCTTAGTAACCAGATGCTTCAAATGAAAGATTTAGAAAATAAGCTTAAAACCATCTTTATTGAGAGTGCTTAAAATAAAAAAAAAAAAAAATCACTTTCCCATGTTACTGATAATGTGAAAATTCTAAACTTTAATTATTTACCAATGCTTTAAAAAAGACTACACTTGTGATATATTACTTGTTGATTTATTTTGAATTTTACTTGTTGATTTATTTTGAATTTTACTTTTAATATAAATTGATTAATGTCAATTCATTTGCATCATAAAGATGGTGTTTTTTTTTTTAGATAATCTAAACATTGGTTTTACCTGAGATAGGACATACATTTCCGCATCATTCTGGACTGGAGTATGACTGGTGTCAATTTTAGTTTGTCTGTGATAACAATCAAATTTTTATTAGCCTCTTTTATGTTGTTACCAATTAATAAATTAAATTGTCATGCCTTTTATCAGTCTGTAAATTAAGTTTAATAGTGTGTGTAAAGTAGAGTATTTTATAAATTGATTTGTAATGCAATGATGAGTCAAGACAATTATAACAATTATTATATACCCTAATTTATTGAATGAAGCATTGTCAAATGTTAAAAGTCCTTCACTATTTAATTTATAATCATGAGATAATTACAACATACAGGTTGCCATGGAAACAAAAAGATATTTTTAAACTACAAATCTGACAAAAACTTGGTACATGTCTTTTTTGTTTTTACTTATTATTAATAAGAAAATGTAACATAGGGGGACAAACATGATTTAACCTTTTGTTTGATTCAATTCAAAACAATTCAAATCTGACTTGAGTCAGCTTTATAACAAGTTATATTTTATATTGAGTATATTACACGATTATTTGTTCTTTTTAATCCCTCCAAAGGTTTATCCTAGCATAAATATCATTATGTATGAGTCACAGATTATTAATTAATTTTAATGTTGAATTTTAAAATTACATATAAAAATCATGTCAGTATTTTTAATAGACAATAGACTTTATCTGCACATTTCATAGAGAATAACATTAGCGTCAAAGGTAAAATATTAAATTATTTAAAAGAAAAATCAATTTAGTTGTGTAAGTTATCACATTAGGTTTATGTCAACAGTTCTCCAAGATAATGTTATTTAATTTATTTGCCTTTGGGTGAAAGATGAGTTTGGACACCCAGAAATTGTAAAAGGCTAATATCAAAGCTATTTAATAAAGTTCAATTTTCAGATGTTTGTCAATGTTGATTTATAAAACATGAGAAAAATTCCAATTTTTTTAGACCATCTATTGATCTTATTACTGCAATAATATTTAAGTTAAAAATACACTATCTCTAGAGGCCATTAACACATTTACTATTCTTATAGAAACTTAATATTCAATATATTATTTGCCAATAATGGTTGGGAAGGATCAATAGAAGTGTGCAGGTACCCTTCACAAAGTGAGTTAGATAGCCAGAAAAGTCTGAGATGGTCGCAGTGGTGTGCTTTGCGTAAGACATCGATTTTTTCATATATTGTATTGCAGTGTTTAATATTTCATGTTTCAATATTTAAAAAAAAATGAAGAAAAAACAATGCTGGTGGTGGGTGGACATAAGTGACACATATAATAATAAATAAAAAGATATTTTTTACTGTAATAAGTAAAAAAAAAAAAAAAAAAAAAACTATTGTGATCCTATGCTTCAACATTACTCCTTTAAAGCAAGGCTATAATTCAGTGTTATACGTGATTGTTAAAAACTAGGGTTAAAAACATATTTTAAGGAAACCATTATTGTTGTCAGAAAGTAAACATATTTTCACACAAATACAGGAAAATCATGTGAATATCTTCAGAAATAGTTTTTGGAAATATTTTTCCAAAAATGTATTTGTTTGATACACGACTGCCTTCAGAATTGGGGTTTTCTACTGAACAGATAAAGTGAAAAAAATTTTAAATAGTTAAAATAATCTGAAAGGATATCTGTTATTTTTCATCTGATATTATATTACAAACTAAAAATAATAAAGTAAAAGAAATCAAATGAAGGAGCATGATGCAGTTTTGGAACAATTAACACTGTGCTGAGACTTTGGCTCATGCCCATTTCGGAAATATAATTCCATAGTCAGTATATTGGCTCTTGGACATCAACGAGTTAATCAGTAACTAGAACAGTATGGATATACCATGTAACAGAATATTAATGTAAAAAAATTACTATCAAGTGGAAGCAACAAAATAATTAATAAACTATCATAAAATGCTAAAACAAATAAATGAATAGTTTTGTAAATAAAAATATACTACAAGGATTCCTTTATTATCAATTAATGTTATAATTGATTGTATAGTTTTCTGGCTACTGGGTTTTCTTTATATTGGTTATGTTTCAGGTTAGCTCTGCGACTCGAAATAAGGGACAGTTACTTCAATGTCAAAGACTTGTTAACTCTGGGAGTTACCCCATTTCCCTACAAAGTGGCTAAATCATTAGATCCAGATATTTATAGAAATGTTGAATATGACACTTGGAATGATATTCGGCGAGGTTTGTATATCAGAGTAAATATTTAAACGCTTGGAAATCTTTACATAGATATGATTGAAATATCCATTAAAAAACTAATTCATTGTGCTTATTAACAAACTATATTAACCCTGTACTGTTGGTCAACTTGAAAATGTAAGCGTAATAACTTTATATAAAATACAACATTCACATATGGATGTGATTAATGTTCCATTAGATTGGAGGAAAATAAGCTAATGAAAACTGTAATCTTTTCTTCTTTGTTATTAGAAGTATAATTTAGAGAGTCATATACAGCAAATGCAAAAGTAAACATGCACGTTATCGAATTTTCTTTTGCAAGTTTAGTATGGTTCCAAGGACATAAGATATTTTGTTCTAAAACTAAATAATATTTTTCATCAGTTAGATGTAAAGATTTATCATTTTTGCTATAATAAAATCTTCCCAAACGTTTCAATACTCCAGCCATATGGAACATTTTTTATGAGATTTATAAATTACAGAAGTGTATTTTTACTATATAAAAAAATGAACAATGACAATTAACATTGATTTAATTACATATGTAATGTGTATTTTATTTGGAGTAAGACTGTATACATTATAACCTATATGTAACATATGTACATATAACTAAAACTATTATTTAGAAACTCTTACTCACTTAACTTGACTTGGACCATTTATGTGCCTAACTACTTTTTGTTTAATAACTTTAGTGTGATTCCATTTATGTGTTTAAAGTGTATGATTTTATAAAATAAAACTATACAATTTAACACAAAATACTACAGCTAACTATTATTTTGACAATAACTTCATGAAATGTTAAAATTACATTTTGTATATGCTATATGACTTACAAAAATTTGTTTCATTTTTATGACCTTCAACAAGTGCAACTTCTATTCTTTGTTTCATTCTGATTCTTTTAGTGCATTTGAAAAAATTAATTACCTCACGTGAAGCTTTAAAATGGCTGATTCTACACAAAGATTTTTTTAGAAAAAAGGTATCTAAAACATGTGTATTAATTATATCTTTAAAATGAGATATTTCCCATAATTATATGATAAGACTAAGGCATACAAATTATTGAAATTTAACATTGTTTCTAACAAATCAGCTCACTTTAACAGAAGATGGCATTATTGGTCTGCCAACTTGATGTATGAAGCCTTAATTAGTGTACGTTTGAAAAATTCTCTTCGTGCTTTATGTTGCCTTTATTGCACTTCATATGATTTTTTTTAAACCATCAATGTTGGATCAATTTTAAACTTTCCTGATAAACCTTTTGTCGTATTGTTTTACGTTCTTTAACTCAAATTTAATGTATTTTTGTGTCTTGTCTATATCAACCCATTACAAGAACACGATAGACAGTCTTTTGATTCCTACATGTGATTGTTTTGCTTAGTTTTTACAAGATATTGTCTAAATGTGTTTGTGTTGTTAAACTGCTCTAATTTCATATATTATGCATGTCTTTATGTGTGTATTAATGTGTAATAAAGTGCTACTTGAAGAACTACATTAAATGTTTATTTGAATAAACTCCTTATTCAGAATACTTTCCACAAGTGTTTTGCCAATTTGGGGTTTAAAAATTCTATTTATCATAATTTTTTATTATAATCTTAAACTTTATTTAAATCCTCTTAGCAGTACACTGCCTTATATAACAGTGTTAGTAAGTTTTATAAATGCTTATTTTTAATTTGTATGGTCATTATGAACCAGGCTCAATTAGTTCTGAGTTATTGTGAATAATGGCAATAACACTTGAGCTAAATCCCTATTTGTTCAATTTTAGCAAGAAATTGGAAAACAACATTCTCTATTCTTTAAGCATAAATATTGAAATCATGAATAATTGAATAAATATATGTTGAATATGAAGAAGAAAGATATATAACTGAATATATAGTGAACTTGGTGTTTAGTGTTTGTTGAAATATAACATTTTGTTTGTTATACAGGACTGAGGTATGGAATGTACATGTGGAACAATCGAGAACTGCAAGTTGGAGTAAAGTGCCTCGTGAAGCTTCAGCCAGACCGAGTTTGCCATGCGCACATTCAGGACATGGCCCCAAATAAAGGACCAGTTGTTGTATTTGTTGAAGAACTGGGTGAGAAGTATGTAGTGTTTGTTCAAATAACAAATTTTGTTTATTTATGACTGAAACTTAATTGCAATGTAAATAGAATAAAACCTGTTTATTTCAAAACACAAATTAACAGAAATTAAAAACTAGGATACACTAATTTTAAAAAGGTAATATGTATATACATTGTGTACAGTTACATCTCTGTGCTCAATGAAGGGTTAATTATAATACAAATTATATTTTATTGAAAGGGTGACAGTGGACTATGAGAGCTTAGAGCTACTACCTCAGCCTCCACAACCTCCATCTCTGTGCTCAATGAAGGGTTAATTATAATACAAATTTATATTTTATTGAAAGGGTGACAGTGGACTATGAGAGCTTATAGCTACTACCTCAGCCTCCACAACCTCCATCTCTGTGCTCAATGAAGGGTTAATTATAATACAAATTTATATTTTATTGCAAGGGTGACAGTGGACTATGAGAGCTTAGAGCTACTACCTCAGCCTCCACAACCTCCATCTCTGTGCTCAATGAAGGGTTAATTATAATACAAATTTATATTTTATTCAAAGGGTGACAGTGGACTATGAGAGCTTAGAGCTACTACCTCAGCCTCCACAACCTCCATCTCTGTGCTCAATGAAGAGTTAATTATAATAAAAATGTATATTTTATTGAAAGGGTGACAGTGGACTATGAGAGCTTAGAGCTACTACCTCAGCCTCCACAACCTCCATCTCTGCCCTTGCCTCTGAAACAGCTGAGACAACTGCAGACAATAAAGGCACTTACTCATGATATGCTGCCACATGAAGGTATATGTTTGAATATCACTTTTCTTATTCATTATCTAAGGATAGTATTTTTACTAATCAGTACACGCTCTAGTGTTTAGATGTCCTGTATAGTCTATGTGTGTAAGCTAAGGTAGTAGATGTGTTATATGTTGACAAATTGGTCAACAAGTGGTGCAGTGTGTTATGTTGGCATGTCGTGTACATTCAATTTATTTAAGGTTTTGTGGTTAGTGTGTTATATAAAAACACTGCTAGCTTTATGATACAATGAAACTACAAGACAACAAAACATTCCCTGCTGTTGGAGTGGAGAATGTTAGGTTGTTGTGTTTAGTCAGTTTTTATAAGAGCTCATTAGTGAATGTTTTATATTTCATCACCTCTACAGCTATTGTTTAAATCCGATGCAAATTTGTACCTCTGTATCTTTAAGATTAAATCAAAACTCCAGAAGATAGATCTCTGGCTTTAAAAATTTGTTCTGTGGACCATGATTGCTCTAGCAATGTGCAATTAGGGACCAGTGGCGTAACAATGGAGGGGATAGATGGGAACCACCTTCAAAAGCTCTAATAACATTTGTAATTCAACTTGTTTAAAACACCTCAGTTAAATATTTAAAATTCATTTTTGTTCATGTTTAATTCATTGTTTTGTTCAAATTAATTTTGTATCCTCCAGTATGGTGTGGTCTTCAATCCGATTCATCACCCCCTAAGCACATGTCCTAGTAAGAACTGTAGGATGTTACAAGTAAAAACACTTAAGTATTAATATGACCAAATGGTAAAACTAAGATTAACAAACAACATGGAAAAAGTATTAGCAAAAAGGATACAAGTGAGCAGAGCGAGCTGAGTTTGACCCGAAAAGTAGACAGTGATGTCATCTTTTTTTAAAGTATTTAAACTATTAAACATATAATATTAATTACTTTAACAATTATAACGATGTTATACTTTATAAAATGTTTTTCCTCTCTTGTTTCAGACATAGGTGAAAAAGATGTCTGTACTGAATCATTAACAGTTAGTAATTCTGATAAAGATGATGTTTGGCGAATTGTACCAGAATCAGACGGGAAAGCTGCTCCAAAGCTAAAAATGTTTGCAGAACTTTCAAGTAAGAATTTGGTGCCAATTAGAATTTAGTGAGATGAAGTGAATATCAATAATTATTGGCATAACATACTGAAGTAGTGCCTATGAACTATTAAATCGTTTATAAGCATTGAGATGACAATTTTCTATGTTAATGTTGAGTTTAGCTCCATTGCATTCAGTCACTCCTTTACATCATACCAAAGTTATGTGAACAATTTCCTAATTATAATTTTAGAATTAGTTTGGGTATTAATACAATTGTTTAATATCTTACAAAATTAAGTCATTAGTTTGTTCAAAGCTAATTCTTATAGATTCTAGTTACAGAGATTAACTCATTGGGCAAGTCCCTGGACAATTACTCATGTTTTACCAAGTGTAAGTAAATCATACTGTATTTTTAAGTCCTGGCTATCTGGCCACAGGATATCTCAAGAATAAAATGAGCAATAGACTTAAAATTTTGCAGGCAACTGTAGCAAAGCCTGTTACTCAACATTAAATTTAATTAAAATTAATAACTTCACATCGTGTTTGATAAAATTATTGTTCTTGCTGTTTTGAATTTAGGAAACAAATGTTAATATTAAAATGCAACAATTTAACCAGTACAGTTTTAAGGTAATCAGGAAGTTATTGGAGCATAGATAGTATCTTACACAGATTTTAATAGGGTAGCCTCCACTAATATCTTTGTTGGGTGAAACATATGTAATTATTTTCAGGGTGTACAAAAGCTACAAGATTAAACCTACATCGGGCGCTAAACGGAGTTTTCCTCCGTGTATTTTTTATTATTAAAAATAGTACTACTTTTCTGATGTTGGCAGTCGTTTCCCGCAGTTTACTTCACGAGCATCTTTCGGGGAAGCTAAACAATAGCCTCCCGCTTATCTTTGTCAAAATCTGTCAGTATGAGGTCTACTTCCTTGCGAGACTGGACGATTCCTCCGTGAGCACCCGATGTTGTGTTTGTAGTACTTGGACGAAATCTCTGTGAGCGCCTTATAGTGTTTAGTTTTTATGGAGTAATAATCCGTGTGCGCCTAAATGTGTGACCTGTGATGGTTTCTTTTTAAGTTTTGCAATATATTTTATTTGAATTTTGTGAAATGGAGAATGAAGATGAGAAACTTGTCAGTACAGTACCAGTGTGCTAGGGAACATTTCAGTACTGTTTATGGAGTGAACATTGTCGTTATAAGAACCAGAAGGAAAATTTTTTGAAACTTTGTGTAGTGTTTAAAAAAATTTTTAGTAAAGAATAAATTTGGATTTTGGAGTAATAATTGACATTACAATTGTATAATATTTAAAGAATTGAATTAAGTTGTTTTTGTAAGAAGTTAAAAACTAAGTTAATTTCTATATATTATTACAGTAGGTTAAACATTTTTACAATTAATTGCATTATTCCTTAAAATAAATCATGTTGTTATTATACAATAACATTTTTTAAGATTTTGAATTTCTTATTTGGAAAATTCATTACATAAGAGAGTAATTTTTATTTAATTTCTAAAAATGAATATATTACATTGTAATTAAATCAGTATGAATATTTAAACAAATAAAAACAGTTTAAACGACTATGATATCCATTATTCGATAACCTGGAGGAAACCTCCGTGAGCGCCTGATGGTGTTTCTAATTTTAAGCGCCTGATGGAGGGTTAATAACTGAAAAGTAGACAAAATTGCCTTCATTCTATAGATAAAGTTATGACTCTGAAATATAATATAAATACTGTAATGGTTATATATGAAGCAAAAGCACATAACAGACAGGTCAATTTTAATGGAAAAGACATTTTTCATACTTCCACATTAAATTTATTTAAAAAGCGCTTTTGCCGGTTTTTTTAAATAAATACACAGGTCGATCACTATTCTATTTACAAGTAAAGAAAGAAGATAAATGCTTAAACCAGGTACTAAAAGCTGCAAACGTAAATTATGTATACCAATACTCTATGAATAAAATATTCAACACTTCTAAAGAAATCACCAGAGTAAAGGTACCACGACGTTCCTTATGTAAAAAATAAAAGCATTGCGAGTAATGAAATTTAGAATAACAAAGGATAATTACTTACAAAAATATGAACAATTAGTAAATAATGTATTTAATTAAATGTTAAGCTTTAAAAAATATTGATATAATGTAGGCTTGAAATTTACAAAGATAAATACAGAAACTCTTGAATCAAATTAGCTTGAAAAAGAAGAATTCTATTAACTTAATATAATATAAATTTTATCAGGATGGAGTCTGAGGAAAGTTTTCTTGAAAGCAAGGTGTTAAGGATGGGGTGCCAGGACTTTCGCTGAAAAGAAAAGGTAGCATGACGTGTTCCGACTTTTCAGTATTTTAGCAGGAGGTAATTGGTTGGAAAAGGAAACTCATTAAGGATGAGGTGTCAGGACAATCACCTGAAAGAAAACAAAGTAGTAAAAGTAGCGAGTATTCAAGATTTAATTGAGGTAAAACAGTTATCTGATAATTGGAGTTATAAATTTAAATTAAATAAAAAATAAATAATAATTTAATTAGGTATCATTCGTGTGTTTTTTATATAAAAATTATCAGTATATGCATATTTCATGCGTTTTAACTAAACAATTTATATCTGTAAAGAAAATAAAACAAATTAAGAAACTATCTAAAACCGTTTTGATGTTATAAATGTTTTAGTAATATATTACAAAATGACTGAATAGGCTTGGTATTTTTTAGCAGTACCTTGAGAGAAATCTCTGGCATTTTTTGTACAAACTTATTCATTATGCTCCAGCACTAAAAAGGTTAAATTAAAATTAATTAACAGAGTTGCTGTTCCATACCTGTTGTAAATCCTCAAGCTTGAAGTCGGATCAGAATATGATAGTACAAGTCGTAGGAGCAGCGAGCGCAATATACCATTTCGAACGTTCGTGGCTGGTGATTTAGTGCCCGAATTGCCAGTCAGCAGTTGTAGTGTTGGCTCGCTCATGTTTGGAGAGTATCACCTTGTCGTGTTCAGGCGGGGAAGCAGGCTAAGAACCTGTCAACTGGTGTCTGATTCATTGTTGGTAAAAATACAACAAGAATGGTTTCTCTACTTTTAATTTAAATTACTATGAATTTCATGTTGTTATATTATACTGTGAATTTAAAAAATTGTGTATTTTATTTATGTATTCAAAATAATCTGTATTTAATTTCATATGTTAATAGAAGAAAAATGTTACAATACAATCATGATCATGAAGCACTGCTGTTAAGCTGGTCCTTCTAATGAACTTTGCCCATTGAGATAAGATGGTCTACACAACAGTACAATAATTGTTTATCCTTATTCAATACACGATACATAATACATAATTTCTCTTCCAGAACATACAAAGCATAAGTGGTTGTATAATGCATACATACTAACCATTTTGACAGACATTTGAATATTACCAACAGCCTAACTACAACACTAATAATTTCAAAACTAAACTTAAAGAATATCTACTAAATAAACCTATATATTCATTCCAAGAATTTTTTGAAAGGGCAAATTGACTGGTTTAGCTCAACATGTCTATATGTATTTACGTGTGTATGTGTCTGTATATGTATTTATGTATGTATGTGTCTGTGTATATGTATAAGATAACTATTTATTACCATAACTTATAATGAATGAATGTTTATTCCAGCAAATGTACACGAAATACACTTATAATAGTAATCCAAGTACTAATGCTTATGTTAATTAATATTTTATAAGTTGATGTTAGATAATTTTTTATTAACTATAATTTTCTTGATGTGACTCTATTCATTGTACATTCTGTGCATTTGTTTTATGAATAAAGAATATCTGAATCTGAGCCTACTGCAAGCTAATTTTCAAAATATTTTTGTTTTTCAGAGCCTAGCAAAAGATCAAGCAAAGCATTTCGAACCAAAACCAAAGATTTACAGTTACAGTCAAGTTCAGATTCTGTCAAGAATCAAGCTGAGGCCAATTCAGTTGTTTCTAGGTAAGGTTCTCACATACCCTACAGTATTATAAGTATAAGAAATTTGAATATTCCTTTTGAGGTGTGCAATTTTAATATTGCTTTTAAATGTATAAAGAAATCTTTAAAATATTACTGTGAACGATTAAAAAAATGACACTGGTTCAGGTATCAAAATTGAAAGTTGTATGTTAGTTTTATAAACAACATTTTGTGAAAAAAAGCATAGAATCAACTGTTGGTATATTCAATGAGAAAGAGTACATAACATTCTGATATACATCTCTTTATATGTTTAAAGATAGAAAAGTAATTGGTAATCATAGTAATATATTATTATTCAGTAATTGATGAGTTAATCTAAAGTCAGCTAAAGTGCTTCAGCAAATGAAGGGCCAAAGAAGAGATAATGAAATTTATAGTACCAGTGTTTGGTTTTAAGTTTTCCTTGGTTTAGTTTATTTTTTAAAATTTGTTGGAAATAATCGTGAAAAATGTACAGAATGTATAAATATTGTCTGACTTCAATATAATTTAATTGAAAAGTGATACCTAATCTTGCACATTGATTTTGATATGGCTGGGCCTTGTACTTCTCTCCACATATCAAATAAAACAAGCATTGAATACATACTAAGTAACTTTTTATATGGACTTAACCCTTTTAACCCTGGCTATGATATCAAGTGATGTGCCAGAAATCCCAAGCCATTTTTAGAAAAAATTTAAGGTGTTTGTAAAAAACTCATAACGCAGCTATTTTTTAAGATGTCAAGCTAATTCTTTTTTGTTTTACTTCTTAATAAATGTAGTTTACAGAAATATACAAATACAAGTAATATCTTGAAACTTATATTTTTTAAATACATATACATAAATAAAACATTAAAAAACATTTAAACTTCAAGTTTGAGGATGGAAACCAAATAGCAAAAAAAATATTTGACACAAAAATACCCATTTATTTAATGTAAATTGAATCCTTAATCTAAGGAAACAAAAATTATAGGCTTACCTTATTTACAAGTAGAGTGACATCCATGTTTGTAAATACATGTCATTTTTCCTTTTTGCCATTTCCGGCCAAGTCAATGTACGAGCATTGAAATTCACAGGACTTAAAATAAACATAGAACCAAAGTTATTTCTGACAAAATAATTAAAACTATGCATAGCCTAAATTTAAAAAAGGTTTAAAACCATATTTACATCACTACAAAATGTTTTAGCACTTGTGGTCACCGAAACAATTTGATGAATTTCTTTTTGGCAACATACAAAAAATACCTTACTCTTTTTCTTTTACCTCCACACTGAGTGCTATGAATATTACACACACAATAACTCCTTTCCATTCTTCTTGGTAGGTGTTCTTCTTATGTTACACTGTTTTAACCTAAAACCGCAAAGAAAACTGAATATTCACAACCGCTGTCTGCAACAAGCGTGAGCAGTCAGTCGAGCTGAACTGCAATTGCTGTCACAGAGTGACAAAATACGAAGTTAAAGCTTTACAAACTAATATATTTTGATGCAATACATCTTTGTACACAAGTCTGTGGAATTTCAAAGCATTTGGTAAAATAGGTGGCCAGTAAAATAATAAAAAGTGCATGTCCGCACTATACGAGCGTCGGGAGTTGACACCATATTTATGACGTCTGTATTATGCGGACGTCTGGGTTAAAAGGGTTAATCAACAATTTAGATTAATTAATAAAAATATTTCAACAGGAAAACATGTATGTATATTAAGGATTGTCTTCATTCCTTTAACTGTATGAAAGGCTTTATTTATTTTAGTTTATTTTTTTGTTTATTACAATAATTTAAAATTGACACTATTTTATTGTTTACCTTGGTAGGTTTAACGTATAATATTAATTAAATATTGCAATATTTTAAGGAATCTTACATTACTGTTGTTATAAAATACAAACTGTATAGTAAATCCTGACCATTTATCTATGCCCAAATATATGTTATACCACTGAGAATTTACAGTTTTCAAATTTGTTACTTCCTTATACAACATAAGATCAGATTAGTGAAGAATGTTTTCTGTGTTGTACCATCCACATTCTCTACCTGATTACATTGTGTAAAATTAGTCAGTTCAGTCATAGAAACACCAGAAAATATATAACATTTTATAAAAGTGTTCATGACTCAGTTTTACAAAATACGAGGAAATCTAAAATTTTCACGAATAGTGCTGTGCTGTGAGGAAGTTATGTAGTACGTATTTCTTTCACCAGTTGAACACCACACAAACAGTTTTAATTTAATACAACTTTGCTTACAAGGCTATAAAAATATTTGTAAAAGTAGTTTTGCTTCTTCATAATTTGTAGTCCAGAATATTTAGGGACAGCCCTAAGAGCTGTAGAACTAAATTCCTCTGAGCCCCCAACTCTTCTGTAGAAGCACACAGAGGATTATAATGTGAAGATATTATGATAGTTGGCCCACAGTCACAGAATTCTTTCCGGTATTACATCTATATAAGTCGGTGAAAAATATACTGGTTGTTCAAGTTCAAGTTCAAAACTCTTATTCAAGTCAACATTTCAATACATAAATCTTACAGATCCCAATGCGCCTCACAGGGCGCATGCGGGGAAAGTGGTTGACAGTTAACATGTTACAAGTATTGAATTATTTTGCAGTCATCCATTTTTATCTTCCACCACCATTAATTTTTCACCCAATAAAAAAAAGAGAAAATTCAATTTTACAAACATTACACTATTTTCAGCTTAATCATTATATATAAAGTTGTGAGCAGAAAACGACATTTGACAATAATTAACAATAAACTAGTGTTATGCTATCCCACTAATATTATAAATGTGAAAGTTTGAGTGTTTGGATGTTTGGAGGTTTGTCCTCGAATCACGCTGAAACTGTTATACGGACTGTGCTGAAATTTGGAACAAGTATAGCTTTTGGTCTGAATTAACATTTAGAGTGCTTTTTACCACCCATAACACATTCATTTCACCAAATAAAGTCGAATTAAAATTGAAAAATTAGTTTGTTTACATTCGAATGTTATGATAAGAACGAAACCTATTTTGACAGCTGTTGACATACTATAGTTCAACAAACTTTCTGAAACATCTGTTTACATTTGAATTTGAATAAGTAAACAGTGCTTGATCTGTAGTGTAATGCAGATAGTAAATAAAACATTATTATATAAATTTTACTCCAGATTGTGCTAGTGACGAATTAAAATCATCTAATGCATTAAATACTGTTATAAAACTAACCTTAATGAACAAAGTTATGAATTTTTAAACGTTTTAAAAGTTATTTTAAACTGCCGGGCTTCCTTGACATTATGATATTACATTTTAACCCTGCTTTAGTCGCGCTCCGCCTGGAACATCGTTGCTCGCGCACGGTCTGTGAGACCGTGCTTGAATAATCCATAGAAAACACTGGTTAAAATTGAAAACAGCTCATAAATTATAAAAACTTTATTTATAATGTATTTAGAAAATAAATAAGTGAATAATTTATGAGTAGTTTATATGTTTTTATATAAATGTAATTGAAATTGATGTGTACTTTAACTTACATTACAAAATTAAAATTTCTATATCCAATATAAATAAAATAGTAAAAAAATTAAAAATACTAATAGAACTTAATAAATAAAACATAATCATAGAATGATTAAGAATACTGAGTACAGTAACAATTTTTTTTTAAGCTTAGGTAAGTTCTGTGAAGTAAATATAAAAGTTGAAAATTATAAGACTCTGATTTAATCTTATTCATCAGTGATCATGGTTTCTGGTCCATATAATGGGCAGTTCAGACACAGCTTTAGGCCCGTATGCTCGCCGCAGATGTAGATTTGCGATGAGGCCTTTGCTTAGTTTCTACAAATAAAGAAGGTACCTCTCTCTTATTTTTCCTTAAAGCACCGACAAGTGATAATCTATGCTGATTCTTCAGTTCCCTTCCTAAAGGAATGGAAGTGAACCAGTTTGTCCACAGTGACATTTCTTTCTGTCCCGAGATAGGTTGAATTAAACGAAGAACCAATTCAGATGGTGAATTGTTAACTTGACATGGCTCTGGAGGCTGTTTGGCCCGATATATCTCCATATTTAGAGCATAGCAAACTCTAGCGTCCGCCAAGGCAAATATCTTGATACCATATCTGGCTGGGTTCGACTAAATTCGTCACCAATAAAGTCATTTTCACTTGGAACTTCTTGCAGAAGTTTGAAAATCCGTTCTTCTTCTTTCGGATCCATTTTCAAAAATTTATATACATAAAATGTTTTTATTTATCGCAAACACTTACAAACACGCACGGTCCATAAGTCCGGGAACACACAAACAGTCGCGCACGGTCTCGAGTACCAGGGTAGCGGCTACACAGATAGGTGCGCCGGAATAGCAGACCAGGACGTAAACAAAACCCCTCTGTTGCCTACAAGGTAACACCAAACACTGCTTTTACACCATAAAGTGGGGGAGGGGATTCTAAAACTCAGCTAGACAAAAGCACGTTGCATGTTGCCAACTCCAACAAGAATAGCATAAAAAATTCTCGCGTAGCGGAATCAAGGACCGTGCGCGACCAACGCAGGGTTAACAATGGCTAATGGAAAAACAGAGAAATGAATACTAACATGCATCAACGATTCATTCTTTCCCTGGCTATAGTCCAAAAAACAAGTGTAACACAAAACTTTAATAACGATTATTTTGGTAAGTTGCAAAACCTTAATAAGAATTTCCCTCTTATACCGAAAGTACATAGTAAGTAGGTAGGACTCTTTCCTAGGTCGTAAAATAGGCTTTTCAGTCCTACTCGATTTTGACCAAAGTAGATTTCCGATAACTAGATAATCTAACATATATAAAATTTGATTGAGGCAATATGGCAAGCTAAACTGTGACATAGTAGGTAAGTGAATTTAAATGGTCTTAAGTAGGCACTAATTAACCGAAGTAGGCATCTCGGTCCATTGTAAGTATATATATATATATATATATATATATATATATATATATATATATATATATATATATATATATACATTAAATTGTATAAATGGCAACAGCCTTATTTAATTTCAATAAACATTGAATCGCAAAAAGTACTTGCTCCGCCGGGAGTCGAACCCGGATCTCTCACTTGCCGGGTGAATGTGCTACCATTACACCACAGAGCGCTTACTTTTTCCGATTCAATTATTTTGTATTTGGCCGTATCTGTCACATATGCGTTTAAATAAGCAAACTAACATATGATCGGAAGACCAAATACCTGTCTTGGTATTTGTATATATTTATATATATATATATATTTCTTCTTCGTCAGAACAACAAGACAAACTCTACTATAGTACTGGAAATATCTTAGACCTGAAATATATGACAAGGACTGGAAATATACGCTTTTTGACCGAAGTAAGTTTCCGAGACCTGTGTGATCTGAGATTTGTGTTTTCTTGATCAGGATGACAAGGCAGATTCAGCTGTGACGTTATGTATATAATTAATTAGAACCAAAAATGCTCCTAAACGTGCCAAACATGATATAATAATTAAGTTAAACTGTGATACTATTTACCACGAACTTAAATAACATCTACCTGATGTATGCCTACTTACGTTTTAAAATTTTTATAGGACTCCCATCATATTACATTATAATTTCTTTTACTAAGTAATATAAGGACTTTGGTTCTAAGATTGCGTGCGAAGCCGCGGGTAACAGCTAGTTTTAACTATAAAATGAAGCCATTTGGTAGATCCAATGCTATGCTGTAGTCTAATGATGGAGTAATAAATGAAACATGCAACTTTCTTTTACTAACTAAAAAAAAAATTGCACTTACAGTAATTTTTGAATTTGATGGAGGTAAGAATACCTAATTAATTGTTATCATGAATACTTAATCCTAGTGATTATTTAAATAAATTGAAACATGAAATAAATGCTAGACTGCAGTGTTTGCACCTATGGTAAATTTTTTTTTTCCTTTCGTGAGGGAAGAGGACAGTTTGTCCCCTCGCTTAGTCCTAAAAAGGACCTTTGCGCCTCCCTTACTTTAATTTGTGCCCTCAAAGACCGAGGCTTTTGCAAAAACCAATCAGATTTAAGGGCTCCTGTTCTCTGATGTTCTTGGGGCTGAGGAGATATGCTCCCAAGTATCTTTTCCTAGTCTCTACGATGGCAGGACAATCCAACCAAATGTGCTCTGCTGACTCCTCCTCCTCTCCACAGAGTCTACATTCGCTACTCTGACTAAGGCCTACCTTCATAAGGTGCTTCCTCAGAAGGCCATGCCCTGTCAACATTCCTAATATCAGTCTTATATCCTCCTTATTCTGGTCTAGGAGAGCTGTCCACCCTTTAGCGTAAGGAGAGATAAACAATTTGGATAGTCTTAAACCTGAGGCTCTACTCCAATTCTTGTGTCTTGTCCTCTTTTCCCAATCTATGACCAGAGCTTTAATGTTGGAAAAGGCTATCCCACAAACTTGCTCAGACCCCACCAATGTGGATTCTGCTCCCTTTTTGGCGAGGATGTCCGCTCTTTCATTCCCATGAATACCTTCATGACCCGGTACCCAACCAAGTGTTACTCTGTTATTCGTTGCCAGCTCTGCTAGAGCATTCCTGCATTCCCAGACCGCTTTCGAATCAAACGAACAGGTATCCAGTGCCTTCAGTGCAGCCTGACTATCAGAAAGTATTAGGTATGATAATCCTTTTGTCCTCAATTGTGTGAGTCTTCTGGAACATGAGTCTATTGCCATGACCTCCGCCTGAAAAACCGTGGCATGTCTTCCTAGGGGCACAGCCATGTCGACTCCAGGTCCATGTATTCCGTATCCTGCCCTAGAGTCTAGGAGTGAACCATCAGTGAAAAACTTCAGGACTCCTTTTGTAGGGTAGGCCTCCTTTTTAAACCATTTCTCCCTACTTCCGATAGAGACTGTATATGGTTTTTCAAAGGAGTATTTCTAAACCATAGCGTCTGATACTTTGGTTAGCATTTCAGCCTCAGGAAATCTTACAGGCCCCAAGGCCATTATTGCTTTGGATATCCTGTTTCTAATATGGGAGTTCCAAGTGAGCTTTTCATCCAGGATTAATCCCAGGTACTTCACTTCCTTTTTTTGGTTAATGCTGATTCCCTCCAGGACAGGTTGTGCTAGCTGGAATTTTCTTTTCCTGGTAAAGGTAATCATATTCGTTTTTGATGGGTTGATCCGCAGACCTTCCCCATGACACCAGTTACTTATGAAGTTAAGTTCTGTTTCTCTTAGGCGTTCCAGCATGCCTTTGTTTTTTCCTTTAATCATAAGCACTAGGTCGTCCGCATAACATAGTAGCCTTATTCCCCTCTTCTCTGCTTTGCTTAGGAGATCATCCACTACCATCGCCCACAGGAGAGGAGACAAAACTCCCCCCTGGGGGCAGCCTCTCTGGGCCGTGATTGCGGCAGATTCGTCTCCGTACTTTGCTTTCACCTGTCTGCTTTTTAGGAGGGCTACTATCCATTTGACTACATCTGGAGAAACTCCAAATCGTTCCATCGCAGTCTCCATGGATTGATATGCTACTCAGTCGAAAACTCCTTCAATATCCATAAAGACGCTGACTAGGGCTTCTTTTTTTTTTCGAAGGTGTTCTCCACCTCTCTCACTAAGCTGTGGGAAGCAATGGTGGTTGATTTCCCTTCTATGTAGGCGTGTTATGTGGGACTAAGTGGGTGATCCGGTAATATTACGTCCCTTATGTGCCTGTTTATTATTTTTTCCATAGTTTTCACCATGAAGGAGGTTAGGCTTATGGGTCTGTACGAGCTGGGTTTTGTTGGATCCCTGTCGTTCTTCCGCAAAAACACCACTAGTGCTATCCTCCAGTTCTTTGGTATGTATCCTAAGGTGCTTCCAAACAGAATGTTAAGAGTATTTAATAGTATATCCAGCCCCTCTTGAAGAAGGGCTGGAAAAACTCCATCCGCCCCAGAAGATTTAAATGGCTTAAACGATCTTATAGCCCATTTAATTCTTTTATGTGTAAATAGTCTGTTAGACTGCTCTCTGGCTTTTGCAACCTCTCGACTGGAACCCCCCTGATTATAGAACATATATCCTCATTTCGAGTTAGGTGACCCCCCGGGAAGTGTATCTCCAGAAGTAGTTCTAAGGTCTCCTTCCTGTTCACTGTTAGGTCTCCATTGTCCTTTACTAGAGTCCCCATAGGATTAGTATGCTCCGTTTGGAGAGTTTTTTGAAGCCTGGATGCCTCGGGAAGGCTGTTAATGTTTTTACAAAAATTTCTTCTTCTATTTCTTCTTTTATTTGTTCTAAGTTCTTTTTTATATTCATTTTGGGCCTGTAGATAAGGGAGCCAATTGTCTGTCCTTTTTGCCCATTTTAATAATTTCCTAGTTTTATATCTTAATGTCTCCAACAACCTCCTAGTCCACCACGGCACGTCCTTCTTCAACCAGTTTTGCCTGGGAGGGCAGTTTTTCTCGTAGGCCTTTATTATAGCTTGCTCTACTATTTGTGCAGACCTTTCTAATTCAAATTCATTTTTCTGGAAGGGTCCTATTTCTTCCAACTCTTCTACTAGGGACTCTCGGTATCCTTTCCAGTTGGTAGATTTAGGAACCCTGTGGGTCACGTATCTTTCCCCTATCTCCTCTATGTCGAACCTAATAGGGCAGTGGTCCGATAGTGAGGCCTCCTTGGAGACGTGCCACCTTACAATGTTTATGTTTTTGAGTCCTGTAGATAGGGTTATGTCTAGGACTTCTTTCCTATTTCTAGTTATAAAGGTTGGGCTTGACCCTCTATTTTCTAACACTAAGTCATTGCTGAACATAAACTGTAGAAGTTGCTCACCTCTTTGGTTTATGTTTGTGCTTCCCCAATATGTATGGTGAGCATTGCAGTCGCAACTGAGAATGAGGGCCGAACCTCTGTCTCTGCAGCTCTGCAATAGTCTTTCTATTTCTTTCGGTGGGCAGCTTGTTGACGGGTTGTGGAAATAGGCTAATAAATTACTTTTATGTATTTTACTGTACAATAAAGTTTTGTTTTTCTAGGTGCTGTTCTGTGTGTAGCATGTGGCAAACACGTTCATACTATGAATTAGTACATAAGCTTACTGTCTAGCAATACAATCTAGACAAGCTTAGTAATATTCTTGGTCCTCTATAACTAGAAGTTGTGATTTTCTTCCTTAGTCACTTACATACTGATTACTCAAAGTATTTGAAAACTCAAATTGTTCTCTGTTTATTCAGGTTTGAGTTATCAAGGTTCAACTTTTATATTAAGTGTTGTAATTCATCCATGTTATTATTATTTTGGTAATGTTATACATTTCGTTTTTTTTTCAATTATGAATTAATTTGAACGATTAATAAATCAAGTATGTAATAATTTGGTATGTTTTGGACTTTTTTAACAGTTCTGACTGTAACTATCAACAACAAGATGTGTTGAACTATCAGCAGGAGAGCTATGAAGAATACAATTCCCAGGGTTATATGCAACAGGTAAGCTAATATTCCATATACATTCACCATATTCGTATTCTTGCAATAACACTGGCACTTTTTGTTATACATGATAAAACTAGCTGCGTTAAATAGTAACACTGATACTGGTAACCCTTCAAAGATAATTGTGCACCTGATGAGACAATAAATGTCTCTTCACCTAATTTATACTATATTTTCATATTTTGTAGTCTAGGTGTCTCTGATGTAGAAACAATGTAGACGGTTTGTTTTGAGCTTCTTTTTCACACATTATTTTTGGACCACTTCAGACGAACATGACTTTACAGGGTCCTCACCCGACCGTGAAAACCGTGAAACCGGGAATAAGCCGTGAATTTCGTTCACCGTGAAAAAACCTTAAATAAGCCGTGAATTTTGTTTACATACCGTGAAAATCTCTACAACTTTTGAATAAATAAAATCAACACGGGTCGTCGTCAGACGATCATATGGGAAAGTTGACCTTCGCTATTGCAAAGTAAAAAGTAGCACGCAATGTAGGGGATAGACCACGAAGTTTGACAGGTGCTGCTATCTGAGCGATTGTACTGATAATATGGTTTATAAACAAATGAGGAAAAGGAAGGGCCGGTGGGAGATGACGCTTCCGGCTCAAATCACGTGAGGCCTGTCTTTGTCTGTCGCCAGGTTCCGGGCCTTGGCTACGCTACGCGGCTGTAAACAAGGCATTCTCTGATTGAACGCGAGATTAATAACACAATTTAATTACTTGATAGATTGTCGTTTAATGTAAACACTTTTCGTATTGGAGTTTTATTGTATCAGATATAGTCTATTATTGTTTTCATAAAATAAAAAAAGTATACAAATCCTTAATCTAATGTAAGGAATTTAAATTACATTTTAACTTAATTTCATTCTATTAAATCCCTTATTTTATTTAAATATTAATGAGAAAAATGCTATTCAGTACGATATCTATATCGTTGTGTGTAATGACTGTTAACACAATGTAATAATTATAAAAAATTTTAATTTATGGTGGACAATAAATTGAATTAATTTAGGGTCTTGCGTAAATAAATAGTATAATAATGTGACGGAGCAGAACCTACACGACACATATCAATTAACGCAGCGAGACCATAACTTTATAGGCCTATATAACTGTTTTAATTACCAGTAAGGTCGTTTGAGAAAACAATTTTATTTTTCATCTCTTTAGATATTAAACGGTAGTGATATGCGTTTTCCTTATCAATAATATTTTTTATGATTCCTAAGCTGCATGGATATTACGAGTGTACATGGTTTAAATCTTTTATGGTGAATGTGTGTTTAAATTGTAT
This sequence comes from Homalodisca vitripennis, assembly GCF_021130785.1. Classification (NCBI taxonomy): domain Eukaryota; kingdom Metazoa; phylum Arthropoda; class Insecta; order Hemiptera; family Cicadellidae; genus Homalodisca; species Homalodisca vitripennis. The sequence continues at coordinate 4,513 of NW_025780079.1, read as the reverse complement.
AATGTATTAGTAAAATATTGCAAATGAAACGTCATGTTATAAAAACGTTAGAAAAAAAACCATTGCATTTTTCTAACCAGGAAACAACAAACGTCAAGTAACTTTGTAGTGTTAAGCTTTATTACTACAAAACTACAAATCGAGGAAGTCGTCCAAGTATAATTTTGTCGGGTTCCATACGACTACGTTAACGCTATTAATCATTTCATGCAGATGAAAAATATATCGTAGTACAAGGTTCATTTATTGTAATGTGGTGCAGCGATGTTATGGTAAAAATAACCTTTGTTGTCTACTGTCAATGAGAGTGGAAGGGGAGGGGTATATCGTGTACTCCACTCCCCCATCCTCGGACAACAGCTGGTTTCATGTCTCAACATGAAAGATTTGTTTCCCCAGCTCGACACTCCAATCTTATTCTTATTGTGAGAATTGATATAAAGATTTAAAGCTTTTCATTCAACTCATTCTGACACTTTCTCACGGAAATTCTTCTGTTGAAAGAGGCTTCTCTGTCAACAAACAGTGTATAGTTGAAAACTTGAAGGAGGAGAGTTTAGTCGCGTTGAGAAAAGTTTGTGACGGCGTATCAGCAGCAGGAGGATTGGAGGCAATGGAAATCACTAATGAATTAGTTCATGCTGCCAAAAATTCCCACGCCCACTACTCGGAGCACTTGGCAAAACAACGAGAAGAAATGAAAGACAAAATTAATTCTGAGAAAGAGAGGAAGCAAGCTGCAATAGAAAAAAAGAATTGGAAGCACAAAAATTCCAGGTTTTGTCCGACGTCAGGAAAAGGGCAGCTGAGTTAGACGATAAGATACAGGAACTTAGCAAAAAGTGCAAATCGTAATTCACTTTTATTCTAGACATTTTTATCAATTTCTTTATTTATGTGTACAAATATAATTTTTTTTTTATAAACTGGTACCAAATAACTTTTCTTATAACAAGTTGTATATAATTTTTATACATTTAACGTTTATATGTTATTTTAATTTCAATAAAATTGCCTTTTCTTATGTACTAATTAAAATGTGAACCTGTGATTATGTGAAAATTTTCCTGTGGAAGAAATTGATCGAAATAATAATAATAATGCGTTAAACAAGAAAATAATTTAATAATCACGCAAGTGTACTTCATGGACTCAAACGAGTTAGCCTTAGCCAACGTACGAATCCTGTCACCCTGCATCTTGTCTAACCTGTGTCAACAAAGTTCTCTTCAGATTTCAACAAACTTGTAAGTTAAAGAAAATTATGAGCTATGTGCATGCTAATTATATTGAAATTTGTCTTTGTCATTGCTTTGATGACTGTTATGATGATGTTTTGTAAAAATAATATGCCTTGTTATATTCATTATGTAGCAAATCGCACATAAAATCGGGCGCTCGCCGCTCATTGCTTGCGTCGTAACCGAAGCCTATTGTTATTTCGTTCTTTTAGACGTTTCCTTCAATTCCTGCACGACCAATGACATCGTTGGTCAAATGGGAAGAAGTTTTATATTGTATTTTACCGCTCTGCCGCGTCTGTAGTGTTTACGTCTCAACTTCGCCCCTCTCCAACACGATTTTGTTTTGTACCGGTAACGTTGTTCATGAAAACTTTCCGACCTTGAATTTTAATTTTTTTAACCGTGAAAACCGTGAATTAGCCGTGAATTTGAGTATTTAGATTGAGTGGGAACCCTGCTTTAGATTCTAGGAGGCAAGTTTGAAACAGCATCAGATTCCAGATGCTACACTAAGGGAAAGGTGAACCATCCCATTTATCTAAACTAAACTCAATATTCACGTTTCTGGTATACTGTATTTCTGTTCTTAGCTTACCTATGACTGTGTTGAGGCGGTGTATTTATCAACAATTAACTATATTTCAGGTGATAAATACTTTAAATGTTTGAGATATTGTATATGGTAAATGAGGATTATAATGTCAGTGTAGTATTGTGTAAGTAACCTACTCAACATTTCACTGGAACAAAATTGCAACTTTTCCAAATTTATTCCCATTTATCAATAAGATAGTACTACTACTACATCATGTTAAATAGAAAGAGCACTGGAAATGCTTGCTTTTGTTAATTATTGTTCTGATCTGATGTCTTATTAAAGCTTGATCTTTGTCTGACAGTCATGTTTCAATGTACGATATTCTGGATTATTTTTTTATACAGTTTGATGGGTCACAATAATTAAATTGCAACATGAATGATTTACCCTCGGATAATCGGGCGTGGACAATATTTCTGAGATGATAAAATAACAAAACTGAAGCACACAAATTACAGGCATGATTTGACATGATGTAAATAAATACACACAGTCAAAGATTACAGAAATATATTTGTATTATATATTTAAAATATATGAAACATTTTGAGAATAAAATAATGTTGGTTTTGGATTGAATACAGGATGTTAACATTCAGGCAGCAGACGAGGAGATGGAACAGAAGGGCACTGAGGTGGATTCCAGCACGCCTCCGACTGTTTTGTGTCTGGAACCCCAACACTACTACATACCCAGCACAGAGACTTATCCCCACCCCACCTACTGTTACGTGCCACACAAACCTGAGGGTAAGTACGTAACCAATCAACATCATGAAGTGTTAATCTCCTAACAAATTTGTGAAAAGAATTCTCACATGGTAGAACAAGATAACAAAATAAATGGACAAAATCATAAAGTTAAATATAAATAAAAAGAATAATTTTTAAAGCGCCCACTCATACTTTTTAAATAAAGAATTAATATCTGAAAATTCATAGTGCCTTAGTAATATATGAGAAATTGTAAATATTTTAAATAAATTTTAATATTTATATTCATTTTAACCCTTAGTATAGTAACGCCTTACAGTTATAACTGTATACATATTAATTTGAAGGAGTAGTAATGACGGAGAAGTAAATGTAGATTTGTCATTGAGCTGTAACTTTTGATATAGTCAATTAATGTAAATGAATGATGACATACATGATGAATTATTTTTATTATATATGGACACAAGGTCTTTTTTGGGCTATAAATATGTGATATGATTTTTTACCATAGCAAAACATTAAGCCAAACTATATAGTACAATCCCATTTATCTAACCTAAATGATTGAGCAGCTGACATCAAGTAAGTGAATATGGTGGGCGATATAGAATATAATTAACATCTTGTAGACATTTTTATTACCTAATAAATATGATTATGTAATATGGTTATAAAAACTGCTATATATATATATATATCAGGGACCATAAATACAAGACTGCCAATTCATGTAGGATAAGTGAGACAACTCCCTCTCATCCTCATAGCACTTTCCTATGTCTTCATATTTTTTAGAGGCAGTTATCTCCCCCCCCTAGAGCCTAGAGATTCTACAAAAATTACCAAATGTAAAGCAACCAAAGTCCTAAGTCTTTGACTTGACTGGTCTTTGAAGTGGTTGAGAAGTTTACAAAAAACCCTTGAAAATTGTGTTTTAATTAACCGAATCAAAAAACATCTGTTGACCACTATCCTAATTTTCTCATTCTCCATATCAGCTTGCCCCTCACCCTCCCCCAGACTATCGGCTGGCGACGCCCTTGCTCAAATGCATTTACAGATAGAACACAATCAGAGAACATGTGACATGCACTGCCATCTTTTTTTCTGTACAATATAATAAACTGTTGTTTTAAATCAATGTATTGGATTACATAGTCATTTCAATATCTATCCAACCATAACAATTAATTATTCTTTCTTGGATTTTTTTCTGTATATCAATCTACTGAGTTTACTAAAACAATTTATTCATTTGCATCCACTTAAAAATTTTTGTTTTAAGAAAAAACTGAGATATATGACTAACCAAAGAAATACCTTCATTTAAATTATAAAAGAGATTGTATCAAAAAGTTAAATATAACACGAATAAATTTGAAATATAATAAAATATATTTTAACGGTTTACAATTTCTAAAAGATCCTGTTGTAGACGGCTTGATATTCTTTTCATGGCTTAAGTTGGAAAAGTCAAACTTTGTAGATGGATATTGGACCTAATAAACAATTGGTAGTGTTGCATATAATGGAGGATGGTCTTCAAGGTGTTCCACAAAAATATTAAACTTAAGCATAGGTCAAGATCACATAATTTTAAAGAGTTTGTATAGCAGAGATGAATACCACAAACAGCACTTAACTCACTGGGGGAACTTGCCCGAATGTCACTCGTTGCGACCAAGCAGGACTGAATAATCATGCCCTAGCACAAGGGATCAATCAATGTTGTTATCAACACTGGTGGTCGAAGGGTGTCCCAGCCTTCATCGTCCATGGCGTCTTGTTGTTCATCTTTAAAATGCTTCATCCACTGGAAAACATGTTTTCTTCAGAGCATTATCACCATAATCAGCATTTAATATTTCAGTAATTTCTTGATAACTTTTACTGTACCATCAAAAGCTTTATATTTGTTCTTTGCTCCGTGATTTAGTAAACTTCAATTTTTGAC
>NW_025780078.1:0-53735 GCF_021130785.1 Homalodisca vitripennis | reverse complement strand
CGATTCACTGCCCACAATCTCGCTCACCACTTTAGAGACAACTACCGCAAATTGAGGCAGTCCCAGCGGACATCCCAGACCTCGGCAAACAATATCTGAGATGGCGGAGTACTCGTGGCTTGAAGTATTTTTCCATTATGATTCACAATGTATACGTTGAGAAAGAAAATTGAACTTGTGTAAAACAATTTGAAATACAAGCGGATTATTCGGTTATAAATAGTTACATTGTATTAAGTTTATTGCCTTATAGTTTTACAAATACTATAAGCTGTAATAGCATAAAAACAAATACTACAGAAAATACTATAGTGAAGTGCTATATGTGATAACTCTGTCGTCTTTATCAGACAACCCCACTCGCCATTTCTTAGCATTCAGCAGCCGAATTAAAATTTATTACTTTAAGAGCTATATAACATTTTTTATTTTGAAATATTAGTGACATATACAAACTGTAAGGTTGAAGTTTAAGAATTATCATAATTCCTGATTAATTGCTTAAAACACAAATAACAAACTTTACCTTACCCACTAGTCACACCCATAATTTACTCATATTCGATCTTAGCTGGTAGCAAACTCTGCCTTACCCACTACTCACACTAAAAATTTTCTCATATTCAATTTTAATTATTAACAAATCTCAACCACAGACAATAATCACATTCGTCACTTACTCATCTTTGCTTTAAATTCGTCTGTAGCTATTTGTTAATCTCCATAATATATTTTTTAATGTGTATATAAATTTTGTATAAACCACATATAATCTATCCATTAAATGAAATAATTAAATATAGTATTGAACTTCATAAATCATCGTTCTATTCATAAATATTTAAATTATGTCAGATGCAGACAGTTATTAGGTAATCAAAATAATCAATGGTAATCACCAAAGCATAATAGATTTCCGCGGGATTAACGTGAAAATTTGATTTGTGAACATGAGACTCAAATGCAGAGACAGTTTGTACGATTATATGTATTCAATATTTACTTTTATGGTGATTATGTTTTCCTTACTGCTTCGTAAGCATGTTTCTTACTTTATTGAATTCTTTTTTAAAATTATTCGTTATCGAAGTTTGTTATGGGTTTCTGCAATATGGCCCTATACATACTGCAGTCTTTTTCTGGACTTATCGTTTATAATTAAATATATAATTTTATTTTATATTTAAAATCTTAGAATGACGAAAAAGTCACAACTATGAACATAATTTATGTATGTACTTATCTAGTGTCGTTTTTATTTCTTATGGAAAAAAGACTAAATGTAATGAAATTTACGAAACGTTAACAAGAACTAATGAAACATACGAAGAAAGCCAGTAATTTTTAATTTGATTTACACAATTAACTGAACGCTTGAACTTATCAATCACGTAGAATGATAAGTGAAGGGCATTAAATACAAATGAAACTAATTAAATGAGAGGATTTTGTTATTAGCAGACACATTAATTGGCATCAATCGTTTAGCCTTCAGGCTCTAATTATAATTGGAATAGTTTCAACTAATTAATCTCAGCTCCAGTAGACACTGTAGTTGATAAACAAGGAACCCCCTGCTTGTATATTCACATTCACACTGACTCTACATGTTTTATGCGCCATGTGGTTTGTATAAGAGCTCTTGTATAGAGTAGTGGTGTTTTTATGCTTCCTCTTGCATATAATTGTCACAAGAATATATATTGAGTAAAAATGTTTTGTTGGTAATTAAAACTTTGCCGTGTGCCTTAACCAAATTTTGTTGATTTCTCAATGTATGGATAAATAATTAAAACTTGTTTGATGCAAAAATAGTTACTGAAATTATCACACGAATTTGACTTGTTAAGTGTATATAAATTACATAACAATAGTTTATATATTTAAGTGTATTTTTACAACAATGGCGTATATTCTTTATTTGAAGTTCAAGAACAGAATTTTTCCCGGACGAAACCAAGGTGACGTAATGTTATTGTCATCCGAGGTTTGCGCTGAATCTTCTCCAGATATTACTATATAAAGTTTATTAAGATGTAAACTCATTGTATATACAGGGTAGAGGGTTCACATAAAATTTCTAGTACAAATTAGTTTCTAGTATTCAATACTCTTAACGTAACCCTCTCATAGTTGTCACAACAGTATTTACTATGCTAATTAAGATGCATTATCCTCAACGAACAGATTAATTGAAATTACACCATGAAAGCGCAACTTAAGGAACTTTGTGTAGTTGTTAATCGATCACGACACTAATGCATAGTACAATATTGAGAGTTTTAGAGCTTTCAACGGTAAACACACAGCGCTTTGTAATGATTAACGAGCGTTAATTACTGTGTGCACTGCACATAAACTAATTACAGATTGTTTTCAGAAATTCGTGAGTTTATATTTAACAAAGTGGTGTTTTGAATGGTTATTATGTGTATTTCAAACAACCTCAGCTTTGAAATGGGGTAACTGCGAATGCAAACTGAGCTAGTATAGTTAGAATAGCTTCATTTTCCATTGCATTTGTGGTTCTTCATACTAACATAGAGGAAGCCACTAAACTAGTATTTCTTACTTAACTACTGCTTTAAAAGTCATTTCATTTTTTGTTACTTAATTTACTTAATAATTCTGAAATAATTAATTTTCCAGCATAGGTTAAGAGAGCATTGGTGGTGGAGTGATCTAGGATGTCTGACTTTGGGTCTAATTTTGAGATAGCGCAGGTTAATATCCAGTCTGTGACTTCACTGTTATCAGTTACGTTGACCTTGTACTGTCCCTACCCACCTCTTATCTTTTTGATAAGTTTCTCGCACAGGCCGGTTGTCCGTGTAGACGAGCAGAATTAGGGCGCGTATATATTAGTAGTACGTTTGAGTAAGTAGACTGGTGGTACACGCCTGTGCAATAGAGATGGGTGGTATATAACGTATTAGTCTCTGTAACACCGTTTATTTTAGTGCTAACCTATTACCAGGATAAACGTTTTACCGGTAACACCCCTGTTTATTTCAGTAATGGTTGTGCTGAATTGTTTGGCTTTCTTATAACGTCTTTCTGGTATTAGGTTAGGTTACTGAGTAAACATGGTTATTGAGTATACAGCCGGGATTATTATCGTGGATACATTGAGGCTAGGTACATACCTGTTTTCTATTAACGCTTTTCTGGTATTACGTTACTGAGAAAGCAATAACATAAAAATTTATATTTAGTATAAATTTGCTCTTACATGAAATATTAAGGTGTTTACCAACAAAAATAGGAACAATCCGCGTACACAGGTGATTCATGGTAAAAATACATATATTTCCAATCCACTCTCCACATGTTCTGTGTATACAATGTGACATTGCCACAAACTTGGCTCCTGAAATAAGTTTAGAAGCTATATTACGATTCACTGCCCACAATCTCACTCACCACTTTAGAGGCAACTACCGCAAATTGAGGCAGTCCCAGCGGACAGCCCAGACCTCGGCAAAAACAATATCTGAGATGGTGGAGTACTCATGGGTTGAAGTATTTTTCCATTATGATTCACAATGTATACGTTTGAGAAAGAAAATTGAACTTGTAAAAAACAATTTGAAATACAAGCGGATTATTCGGTTATAAATAGTTACATTGTATTAAGCTTATTGCCTTATAGTTTAAAAAAATACTATAAACTGTAATAGCATAAAACAAATACTACAGAAAATACTATAGTGAAGTGTTATATGTGATAACTCTGTCGTCTTTATCAGACAACCCCACTCGCCATTTTTTAGCATTCAGCATACGAATTAAAATTTATTACTTTAGAGCTATGTAACATTTTGATTTTGAAGTATCAGTGACATATATACAAACTGTAAGGTTGAAGTTTAAGAATTATAATAATTCCTGATTAATTGCTAAAACACAAATAACAAACTTTTACCTTACTCACTAGTCACATGCATCATTTATTCATATTCAATCTTAGCTAGTACCAAAACTCTACCTTACTCACTAGTCACACCCATAATTTACTCATATTCGATCTTAGCTGGTAGCAAACTCTGCCTTACCCACTACTCACACTAACCATTTTCTCATATTCAATTTTAACTATTAAAAAATCTCAACCTTCAGACAATAATCACATTCGTCACTTGGCTCATCTTTGCTTTAAATTCGTCTGTAGCTATTTGTTAATCTCCATAATATATTTTTGAATGTGTATATCAATTTGTATAAGACCACATATAATCTATCCATTAAATTTAAATTAAATATAGTATTGAACTTCATAAATCATCGTTCTACTTCATAAATATTTAAATTATGTCAGATGCAGACAGTTATTAGGTAATCAAAATAATCAATGGTAATTACCAAAGCATAATAGATTTCCGCGGGATTAACGTGAAATTTGATTTGTGAACATGAGACTCAAATGCAGAGACAGTTTGTACGGTTATATGTATTCAATATTTACTTTTACGGTGATTATGTTATCCTTACTGCTTCGTAAGCATGTTTTCTTACTTTATTTAATTCTTTTTAAAAATATTATTCATTATCGAAGTTTGTTATGGGTTCTGCAATAAGGCCCTATACATACTGCATTCTTTTTCTGGACTTTATCGTTTATAATTAAATATTATAATTTTATTTTACATTTAAAATCATAGAATGACGAAAAAGTCACAACTATGAAACATAATTGATGTATGTACTTATCACCTATTCGTATCTATTTCTTATGGAAAAAAGACTAAATGTAATGAAATTTACGAAACGTTAACAAGAACTAATGAAACAACGAAGAGATCCCGTAATTTTAATTTGATTTACACAATTAACTGAACGCTTGGACTTATCAATCACCCACAATGATAAGTTGAAGGGCATAAATACAAATTTAAACTAATTACAAGAGAGGGGATTCTGTTAATGGCAGACACATTAATTGGCATCAATCGTTTAGCCTTCAGGCTCTAATTAAAATTGGAATAGTTTCAACTAATTGTTTTCAGCCCCAGTAGACACTGTAGTTGATAAACAAGGAACCCCTGCTTGTATATTCACATTCACACTCACTCTACATGTTTTATGCGTGTATGAGGTTTGTAGAAGAGCTCTTATATAGTGTTGTGGTGTTTTGTTTATTCTACCTCTTGAATATAATTGCCTCAAGAATATATGTTGAGTAAAAGTATTTAGTTGTTAAGTAAAACTTTGGCGTGTGCCTTACCATATTTTGTTGACTTCTCAATGTTTGAATAAAAAATAAAACCATTTTTAAGCAAAAATTGTTACTGAAATTAACTTGTCACGAATTTGACTTGTTAAGGTATAAAATTATATATAAATAATATTTAAAATTATAAAAATAGTTTATATTTTTAAATATATTTTTACAATAATGGCGTCAATTCTTTGTTTATGTTTGTTGTTGACGATGGAAGGATCGTGAAAGAATCAGAATTTGTTCCGGACTAACGAAGAAAGAGACGTAATGTTACTTTTTATCCGAGGTTTTGCGCTGAAGTTTCTCCAGATATTATATATATATGTGGTTCTTGTCTACAGTTTGGACGGGAAAACTTCATTGAACCTTAACAACTTCATAACCGCGTTCGTGCTCATATAATCTGTACCGAAGTCATCAAAAACGTAGTAAAAAAGTCTATTAAAATGTTAACTCATTGTACAGACATTATAAAGGTTTCACATAAAAACTCTAGTACAAATAGTTTCTAGTACTCAGTTCTATGAACGTAACACTTATGAAAGGGATATTACACCAATGGCAGATAGCCTATTACAGATACATTGAAAGCGCCAAACTCAAGGAACTTTGTGTAGTTGTTAATCGATCACGACAGCAATGCATAGTACAATGTTGAGAGTTTTACAGCGTTTTAAAGGTAAACACATAGAGCTTTGTAATGATTAACGAGCGTTAATTACTGTGTGCACTACAATAAACTAATTACAGCTTGTTTTTCAGAAAATTCGCGAGTTTATATTTAACAAAGTCGGTGTTTTGAATGATTATTACGTGTATTTCAAACAACCTCAGCTTTGAAATGGGGTAACTGCAAATGCAAACTGAGCTAGTTTGGTTATAATAGCCTCATTTCCACTGCAATTGTGGTTCTTCATACTAACATAGAGGAAGCCAACTGAACTAGTACTGTATTTCTTAAGTAACTACTGCTTTAAAAGTCACTTCATTTTTTTGTTACCGTACTTAATTTACTTAATAATCCGAAATAAAGAATTTTCTAGCATAGGTTAAGAGAGCATTGGATGGTCGACTGTTCTAGGATGTTCTGACTTTGGGTCTAATTTTGAGATAGCGCAGGTTAATATCCAGTCTGTGACTTCACTGTTATCAGTTACGTCGACCTTGTACTGTCCCGACTCTCCCCTTATCTGTTTGATAAGCTCCTCGCACAGGCCAGTGGTCCTTGGAGACGAGCAGAAATTGTGGCGCATATACATTAGAAGCACTCTTGAGTAAGTGTTTATTTACTCAAACGGTGGTGTTGGTGGTGCAGTAGAGATGGGTCGTATATAACGTATTAGTGTTGGTAACATCGTTATTTAGTACTAACATATTTCCAGGATAACGGTCCGTGTTACCGGCAAAACCCTGTTATTTCAGTAATGGTTGTGCTGAATTATTGGGCTTTCTCATAAACCTCTTTCTGGCTACTAAGTAACATGGTTATGGTCTGTTCTGGTAACGCTTTTCTGGTATTACGTTACTGAGAAACCAATAACATAATGGACTGAGTTGGATGGTGCGGGATGGACAAGGAATAATAAAATAAATTTGAAATAAATCAATAAAATATATTTATAAAAATAGAAACGTAGACTTGCTTCTGAAAAAATTTAATAAAACTAACTTATTCGTTATTAAATTGTGCGTTCTCATTTTATCATTAATTAAAAAATAGTCATTTATAAGTACCTAGTCTACTTAATCTAAATATTATTTTGTAGTAGAGTTAGTTCTGTTTTAATATTAATTAATAATTGTATTACTCAATGACATTTTTTAATTACTAGGTTATAATTAGTATTCCTTGTTAGTCTACCAGTCTAAAATTACATTCTACTGAGTTTTCTTAAATTTTCGTCCTACTATGTCTAAACAGCCCCACACATGTAGATTTAGTCTGACGATTAACTTGCAACTTAATAACGTCAGTTCAGTAAAGCATGATGCTAATACTGAGCGTGGGTCAGCTGGTAATATGTTACCACGGTAACAGGTACGTAATAATAATTAACCCTGTTATTTTGGTGACAGATTATTAAAATAGGTATTTTCCATCACTACTGTGCAAGCGCCTGTAGAAACAAAACTTGAAGGGAAGCGTTGAAAACAAGTGGCGACTTGTCGGTGCTGGTTACAGTACTTGTAAGTGTACTTGCACAAGCTTGTCTACAAATCAGGACAGTAATAAATTTGCTTTTACAGACAAGCTCTAATGTTAAGTTGGATTTGGAGAAGTGGAAATACACAACCTACGTTGTTTGTTGTTCTAAAATTGAAATTTTGTAGTTACTTGAAATTTGTTTTGAGTTCCTATTAGTTTGAAACTAATTATTGGTGCAGTGAGAAGAAGGAGACCTGTATCGAATGCATCTTTGGAGTTATTCTTTCCAAGATGAAAAAGAATGTGTTAGGCATCATTCTAAAATATTCAAAATATTTGTCTGGTTGGTGAAGTAAGTCTTCAAAAATACGAGCATACTCCTCGTTATATTCTTGGAACACAAAATCATTCGCCCACTCTTCTCTAACTTTTTTTCCACATCTAAACAGGTTTCAACAACGTATGACCTTTTTTATTCATTGAGGCAAAAAACAATAATATGTTTTATTATTTTGGACACTTGTATTAAATCTAATAAACAAAAATCTGATTATCATGTATCTCAATAACGATTTCTTCTGTAAAGTCTTTATTTTGCATGAATCTTCTTTTGTCCATGTAGACACAAAAATGGTGTAAATACAGTCATGGAATTTGGCTGAGCGTTAATGAAGCATATCACTCAGTAGGCGTCTACAATTTCTCTTTTATCTGCAGAGTTGTTTAAAAAATGTCTTCACTGTATTATTGTATCTTTTTCTATCTCTATCTGGCCGCAGGACATCTCAAGAATTAAAATAAGCTATAGGTGTGAATTTATGTAGGCAGCCTCGACGAAGTAGATTGCGATATGTGACGTAATCTCAATCTTATAATAATACAAAAATCGTTCGCATTAAATTTGCAAAAAACGTTCTTAATCAGTTAAATTGTTGACATTATTATACGTTATTCAACAATAGAGAGATCATATGCAGTTCATAGCTCTGAGAGTTTAATTTTCCAAAACTGTTTAATGTCCAAGTCCTGTTCACACGATTATCCGCTCGAAAAAACTTTGTTGTATGTCCACCCCTCCTCACCAATCCCACAACGCGTCCCAAAATCTGTCCATTCCTTTATAACAAGCAGCTATTCATGTCTAGCTTCTGAACTGAGTTGGACAGGTTGTTATGTTCATGGTTCACATATTCAGTATCTCTTCAATAGTTATGTATCACTTATCACATATTAGTTCAAAACTTGTACTGTTTTCATCACATAAACCCTTTTGAAAGTGTCTTTATCGTTATAATACAGAAATAATATATTCTATGGCTTTTTCAATTCTACCCTTTAAAGGAAGCAAATTTATTGATGCGTGTGTTATAATATATAAATTTAATGAGTGCATCGGTGCCTGAAGGAGCATGTCTCACCAATGGATTTGGCTGAATATAGCCCTACTTTTTGATTCAAGGTAGCATTACACCAGGTGTATATAATAGTTGTCCCTGTTATTGTTGCAAATTTCAAATCTGCATCTCATTTAATTTTTGAGATATACAGAAAATTAAACTCACATTAATCAGCTGTGTATAAAAATAAACAGTTCCATTCTTTCCCTTAGATATTTATCTTGATTCTTAATCACAATCTATTCTTAAAATGGTTTATTACGGTAATTTTTTCCACTGGTATTATATGGTATTCTCTTCTGGGGAACTTCATCGTCATCCTCATTTAACCGGGTTTTTAGATTGCAGAAAACGGCTGTGAGGGTGATTTGTGGTCTCGGGAGCCGGTAGAGTTGCCGAGAAGTATTCCCTCGTGAACATTTCCTTACCCTTCCATCCGAGTTCATATATTCGATGTGTGTGTTTACTTTTAAAAACCTGTCGTCCTTTCCAGTACATATACATATTCCACACGATACAAAACCTGTCTTGTGGCTCCAAAGCATCACCATCTTTTTTTTTTGACGACCAACGTATCTTGGGCCAATTATTTTAATGCTCTACCAGACTATAAAAACTAGTGAATCTCTTTCAATATTTTAAACAAATGGTCGAATCATTATTTCATGAACAGAGTATGAGGAGGAATTCTTAGGAGGCTTGTTTCTGACGGAGTAAGTTTATAAATTGTATTTTCAATTGACATGTTAAGTGATATTTGGTATCTGATTTAATTCTAAGCGGCATATCTAAATACTTTTATATGTAATATAGTGTTTGTAAAGATTATACGTATATGATTATGGCAATGTTCCATGCAGTTTATTATTGTTAATAAACAGTAAGAATTTGATTTTATTGATTTTAAAAGCATACTGATAAGAGATTTACATGGTGCGTAAGACAAAATATAAATTGTTTCAACCTAAAAAGTGATAAACTTCCCCCAGAAATGTTCCACTTCTGGCTGGTTTATACCTCACAGTTCAACCCACAATAGGTACAGCAAAACCGATGTGTTACTTTAATCTGGGCAACCTTGTATGGATGTTCAAGTGCATCACTAACCGCAAATGTCGAGATACTGAGGGACAAGGGTAATTCGATAGGTGTAGTCTACTTCGGAGGATGACTTTTGGAGTTGGTGGGGTTCGTTTCCTAAGACTCAGGAAGCAGCGCAAAGGTCCTTATAGGACTAGGTGAAGTTTCCTAAGCTTCCTATCCTAAGAGCTGAACAAGAGAAATGTTAGACTTAAATAACGCGAAGCCAAATTCCATGGTTATGTGTACACAATCATAACATTCATTCTTATATATATATATATAAGTAGATAATAATATGGGGTTCCTGGCGCACTTTTCGGAGCCGACCGAAAAGCAATGTAAAATACTGTTCAATGTACCATAAAGGAAGCTGAGAAATAACACAGCAAATCTCAATGAAAAATTAACCGAATCTACAGTCGTTCGTCTCCAAAAGCGATCGGTACATTACTATCTACTCTGTGGAATGAAAAATTAACCAAATCTACAGCTGTTTGCTTCTACTTTCTTAAGCTGTGCTTTTGTAAAATGTTGTCAAATCTGCTACGAATAAAGGAAAAAATCTTCAATGACACTCGAGGTGTGCTACTACAGACCGACCATCACGATAATCGCTTCGCCTGCGTCATATCCGTAGTGATATCATGCCGTGAGAGGCGCAATCGTTGGTTTACAAGCACCATTTAGTTAAATAAATTTTTCTATCTAAATGGAGCGCGAAAAAATATCATGTCCGTTCTGCAAAAAAGAAATTTTAAGAAAAAACTATGATCGCCATTATAATTCTAAAAGTCACGAAAAAAACAAGCAAAATTTACGATAATGAACTAAATTATTTAAGACAATGGGCTAGAGAAAATAAAATTGCCGATCACGAAAACATGTTTAATATTGAGAAATTACGTGAATTAAAGAGAAATTTCAAAGTTGAAAAGAAAAATCTCGACCTATTTAATGATGAAAAACTTCATTCAATAGCTGAAAAGTTGGCTATCGGTACTAACGATAAAACCAAGTCTGAAATGATCGAAGAAATTGATAAAACTCTTAAAGTAAAATCCGAAAATATCATTGATGTAGAAGTTTTATCCTCAATACACGGTCTTTTCAAGCAATACATTTTAACACACTTGAACGACAATTCCATGTCAATTTACAAATATCTTTCAATTATGCGGTCAGAAATTAAAAGTTTAATCGAGAAATTTCAAGAAAATGTTAAAAATATGAAGGGCTATCTCTCTTTGGAATGTGAATACGAACGAACTTTAGTGAATGGTGAACCGCAAACATGTCTAATGTATTTTTACTATCAAAGCAGACGAAATCTTTGACGTAAACGACTTTATTACTAAGCAATTTAATAAATTAACACATCGAGAACAAACGAATAATCCAAATAAAGGTTCCGGATGGACATTTAAAAGTTGTAAACAACTAGTTTTGAGCCTTAACAAACACGAAATGATGAATGCAGGATCATACATCGATTTACCAAAGAATATCAAAGATAAAAAAGCTTGTATAAATATAAAAAATAGAGATGATTTTTGCTTTATTTACTCAATAAGATGTGCTATTGAAAAACCAGAAAGAGACTGTGAACGTGTAAAGCAATACGAAAAATTTGTGAATGACGAAATATTTTCAGGTTTTGAGTATCCAATGTCTCTGAAAGATATACAAATATTTGAAAAACGAAGCTACAATTCCAAGTATAAGTATCCCAACAATGTCTATCAATGTCTACAGTTTTGATGAAAATATTAACATTGTTCCGTTACAAAATTTCTGAAAAATATGACGCTGAAACAAACATTGATTTATTGTATGTTAAACAAGATGATAAATCTCATTATGTTTTGATAACCGATTTAAATAAGCTTGTTTCTTCGCAGTTTGTCTAAACATAAAGAAAGAAAATTTTTGTGTAGAAGATGTTTTAAGCCATTTTTTACAAATCTGGAGATTTAACAGATCACTTAGAAAATTTGTAAAAATCATGAAGTTTGTAAGCCAATTATGCCGTTTCCAGGTCAAACAACTAAATTTACTAATTATCAAAAGAAATTTAACCATCCGTACGTAATTTATATGGACTTTGAGAGCATATTAGAAAAAATTCCGACATGCAAGAACAATCCACAAAGATCGACTACAACCAAGATTCAGAGGCACATTCCTTATGGTTTTACTCTATATTTAGTGTCGAATGTGAACCAATCGCATGTACAAACCGATATGTTATCGTGCCAAAAATGAAGAAGATTTGAAAAACGTCCCGACAAAATTGTTTGAAGAACTCAATAAATTATCGAAATACATAGCGAAAAATATAATTCTAAGAACATGAAACCTATGAAATTGACAGAAGAAGAAGAAATTTCGTATCAAAATTCAAACGTTTGTCATATCTGTGAATGGTCTGCTTATGATGTTGGGTCAATTCAGTATGGTTTTACTCCTGATAGTTGGAAAGATAAGAGTTATAATAAAGTGAGAGATCATTGTCATTTAACCGGCAAGTTTCGAGGCGCAGCTCATGCATGTTGCAATCTAAATTTGAAATTTCCTCAGAATATTCCCGTTTTCTGCCACAATATGTCAAATTACGATACTCATTTGTACATAAAAGAATTGGCCTAAACAATAATGGAAATGTTGATTTGATTGCAAACACCGATGAAAAATATATAAATTATTCTGTAAATTCTGGATATGGCTATGAATTCGAAGGTGATAAGCCAAGAAAATTCATCAAGTTTTCGTTTGTAGACACGTTCAGATTCATGGCCTCGTCTATAGAAAAGTTAGCTAAAAATCTAAAGAGAGAAGACTTCAAACATACAAATCATTTTATACAAGATGGAAGAATATTGAATGAGATAATAGAAAGACAGCCAAATGACGACGACGAGATTTTTAAAATTCTATCTGGAAAAGGAATATTTCCCTATGAATTTTATCGACAGTATTGAAAAACTTGATTACACAGAAGAATTGAGAATTCAAGATTTCTATTCACTTTTGACAGATGAGAGCATATCTGAGAAAGATTTTCAACACTACTTAAATGTTTGGAACAAATTAAAAGAGAAAAATCTTGGAAATTACTCTGATTTGTACAATATCCAAGATGTTTTATTGCTTGCTGATATATTTGAAAATTTCAGAAATATTTGCTTAAATTGCTATAAACTTGATCCGGCACATTATCTAACAGCTCCAAGTCTTGCTTGGGACGCAATGTTAAAATTAACGAAAATTGAGCTTCAGCTAATTAACGATTATAATATGTATTTGATGATTGAAAAAGGCATTCGCGGGGGCATTTCTCAATGTATTAAACGATATGTTAAAGCAAATAACAAATATTTAAAAGATTTTGATAAGACAAAACCAGAAAGCTATCTGTTGTACGTCGACGCCAATAATCTTTATGGTTATGGTCTTATGCAAAATTTACCATATAACGAAAATCAAGTGGATGAACCCGAAAACATATACAACAGCAGAATGGCAAGAAACAATTTTAGAACTCGCTGGCGACGAAGATTATGGCTATATTCTTGAAGTCGATCTAGAATATCCAACAAATTTACATGAAAATCATAAAGATTTGCCTCTTGCTCCTGAACATTTTAAAAACAAGTTGTGCACAACTCTACTGGATAAAACTGAATACGTTGTTCATTCGAGAAATTTGAAATTCTATCTCGAACAGGGAATGGTGTTAAAACATGTGAATAGAGTTATTGCATTCGATCAGAAGCCTTTTATGAAAGAGTACATTGATTTTAATACTAATATGAGGACCAAAGCTACAAGTGATTTTGAGAAGGACCTTTTACAAGTTAATGAACAACTCTGTTTTTGGAAAAAGTATGGAAAATGTGCGAAATAGATGTGATATCAAACTCGGTAATGAAGAATTTTCAATGAAACATGCCAAGAAGACAAATTTCAAATGCTTCACTATCTTTGACGACAACTGTATAGCGAGTCACATGTACAAACAGAAGGTAAAATTTAACAAGCCGATTTACATAGGGTTTTCAGTTCTTGAATTGTCAAAGTTGTTAATGTATAAATTTTATTATGAAAAATTAAAGAGTTTTGATCCAGATTTGAATCTGTGTTACATGGATACAGACAGTTATTTCCTAGAACTGAAACGAGATCCTTTTAAAATTATTAAAGAAAAATATAGAGGACTTTGATACGAGCGATTATCCAAAAGATCATGAATGTTTCACTACTAAAAATAAGAAGGTAATAGGGAAATTCAAAGATGAGTTAAATAGCGAAGTTTTAGAAGAATTTTGTGGTTTAAGGTCTAAGATGTACTCGTACAAATATCTAGATAAAAACCCAGTTAGGTGTAAAGGAATTAAGAGAAGCGTTGTAAATAAAACAATAAATATCGAAAACTTGAAGAGATGTTTGTTCGAAGATAAAGAAGAATTTAGGGAGATGACAGTCATCAAAAGTTATAAACATGAGTTGTACACTGTTACCATAAAACAAGCTGGCACTGAACGCTAAAGATGATAAGAGAATTGTCCTAGAAAATAAGATCGATACAGTACCGTATGGCTATAAAAATGAAGCAAAATCTGATATATTAGACGAATTAAATAAACTTGGAAACTTTGATATGTAAATGGAAGATGATTTTAATTCACTGTCACAAGTGTAAAAAGAAAACGAAAAATATAGATTCAAAAATCGTTCAAACTCAAAATGGATTGTATAGAATTGCTGCAAAATGTTCAAAATGTAAGACAAACAAGAGTAAGTTTATAAAAGAATCCAAATCCAAAACCTGTTAAGCAAGAATTGAAGACTAAAGATGAGATAGAGATTGAAGCTCGAGAAATTCATGCACCAGTACGAAAAAAGTTTAAAAAGAGAAAAATTATAACATTAGGAATTGACGATTTATGGGCAGCAGATTTAGTTATAATGTCTAACTATTCAGATCAAAATGATGGATTTAAGTATATGTTAAATGTTATTGATACTTTCTCAAAATATGCTTGGTCAAGAGCTATCAAAAGAAAAAACGGCAAGGATATTTCAAAAGCTTTCGAAGATATAGTAAAAAGATGCCATAAGGATCAATCACAAACCTCCAAACCTACTTCATACAGATAAGGGTTTAGAGTTTAAAAATAAAGAATTTAACGATGTTTTTGAGGAAATACAACATTAAGATTTATCATACTGAAAACGAAGAGAAATCAAGTATTGTAGAGAGATATAACAGAACTCAAAACGAAAGGATGAAAGTTATTTTTGAGATTAATAAAAACTTTAAATGGATCGATATTCTTCAAAAAATAGTAAACAATTATAACGATACAGTTCACAGCACAATCAAAATGAAACCGAAAGACGTAGATAAGGATGCAGAAAAGGAGTTATTAGAGACCGTTTTCAAGTATGTTCCACCTGAAATTCACACGAAAACTAAATTTAAAGTCAATGATCATGTAAGAATTGTTAGTAAAAAACAAAAATTTTCGAACAAATATAAGAACAATTGGTCAAGAGAAATCTTTGTGATTTATCAAATTAATAACACAGATCCTGTAACTTATAGTATAAAAGATTTAAATAATGAAGAAATAACCGGAAAGTTTTTATGAATATGAATTGAAGAAGTCAAAACTGTAATATAAATTTTCTATATATAAATGGCGCATCAAAAGAAATGTACAAAGTGCAAAGAATTTAAAGATTTAAATGAATTTTATAAAGATAAAAATAGGAAAGATGGAATGCATTATAATTGCAAAAGATTGTGAAAGGGAATATCATAAAGAATTATATGATAAAATAGAAAAATTAACTTTGGAAGATAAAAGAATGTCTTAAATGTAAAGAAACTAAAAAAATTTCAGAGTTTAATAGTGATCACTATAGTAGAGATAAGAAAGACTCATATTGTAAAGATTGTGTAAAGAAGAATCACCATAGATTATATTATGAAGATACTCAATGTGAATGTGGAAGAACTATAAAATGGTTAAATAATTATCAAAAACATTTACAAACAAAATATCATAATTCAAGAGTTTAACATTTTCATCGTGTAATAATTTTTTCTATATAAATGGAGTCTCAAAAGAAATGTACAAAGTGTCAAGAAGAGAATAGAAAAGACTGTTATTGTAAGGAATTATACGTTAAAATGGACAAATTAACTTTAGAAGAAAAAAATTGTTACTTTTGTAAAGAAATTAAAAATATTTCTGAATTTAATAACTGGCAGTATAGTAAAGATAGAAAAGATGCTTTTTGCAAAGATTGTGCTAAAAAAATTTTCAGCGAAAGTTATAAAAACGAAATGCCTTGTGAATATGAAAAAAAGATTTTACAATGGTTTACCTAGTTATGCTAAACATTTACAAACAAAATATAATAAATCGAGAGTTTTTAGTAAAATTTAGAAAACATTTTCATCGTGTAATTTAGATATTCTATAAATCAGTCGAGATTCTGCCATATTTGTAGTAAAATGAATTTCCGTTGTATAAAATATTCAAAGATTCTTTCATTTGGTTGTAGAGATTTATACTATTTGGATCTCCTTGTCTTAATAAAATTTCCATTTCTGGGTAATCAATTTCAAGTTCTTTCAATCTTTTCGGTATTTCTCTCTTTTGAGCTCTGATAACGTAATAAGGATATTCCCACATGTGATTCTTCTTAATTAATACAAAAAACATGGTGTTTTTTCTTAGCAAAATCTTTACAAACAAGGTCTGGTTTCATTAAGTCAATTTTTTACACTTTGTTTTTGCGATTATTTCCGTTTTTATTTCATCTTTAATTTGCAAGTGTTTAACTTCGTCCTCTAAATATTTAATCTTGTTTTCAAGTGTGTACTCACCAAATTTTCTAATGGAGGGTAAAACCTCTTTTGTAACCCACTTTTGAAAGGTTTTTGCTTCTAATTTATTAGGTCTTAGTATTAAAGAATAAAATCCAGATTCATTAATGAAAATAGTGTCAGGATGAAGATTTTGAAAGGGTCTATGGCATAGACTCTTGTAATTTATATATTTAAAGGCTATTTTCTCGTCATTATCAATATTATTTATGATAGCTTGTCTAGTATTTTCATATTGTAAAATTTCTGCAACATCTTTAGCCTTAAACCAAAATTCATTATTTTCGTCAACAATCGTGCAAATGTATTTATTATTGAATGTAAGTTGATTGTTGAGTAGGTCTACAACTGACTCCATTTAGATAGAAAAGAAATTTAACTAGTAATTTTTTATTTCAGTATAAAGTCCAGATTCATTGATAAAAACAGGGTCAGGATGAAGATTGTTAAGGGGTCTATGGGATAGACTCCTGTAATTTATACATTCAAAAGTTGTTTTTCTTGAAAATTTGAAGGTAAGCTATTCAATAGCTCCCCTTGATTCATCATTCTTTCAACAATCTTAAATAAATTGTTGTTTTACTCTCATTATTTAATAAATTTCCCTCAGAGTCTTGAATAGTCAGAACGATTTTTTTGAATTCTTTTAATATTTTTTCTAATTGGAATATAATCGATTTCATTCGGTTTTTCACTGATTTTTGATCCATAAGCAACACTTGGGAAAAAAGTGTACAAAATTTCAGATTCTTTGTGTAAATGTTCGGTATGATTTTCAAAACTAGGTTCAACGAGATTGCAGTGCACTTCAATTACATCAAACGGTCTAAATTTTGGCGTTTTATTTCCTAAATATACCTGATTTGGCTCAATAGTTTCTTGAACAAACCCTAACAATTCTACAATAATTGCTGAAAACATTATTCTTACTGGTGATTTTATTTGAATTTTATTAGAGAGATAATTTTTTTGCATTTCAAACTTGTTTTCGTCAAAGTTTAAAGATTTATCTGATTGTTTGAATGTTTTCAGATAATTTTTAAGGGAATTTTTTATTTGATCGAAAGTATAATATCCTTTGTTTAAACCATAATATTTTGTTATGTTCTTCTCACTAAATCCTATACAATAAGGAGAACTTTCACTAATATTTATTACAAAATTGTCAGAATAAAAACCGCTTAAACCGATAAAATAATTTGATTCTTCCTCTAAGTGTATAGGATGTTCCAAGTTTAAAACTAATTTAGAGCTTTCTGAAGTCAACTTGAACAGCTTCATTTTCGCAAGCGTTGCTTCAAGATGAAAATCTTCTATTTAAATGGAGAAATTTTTAAAGCAAAAAGATCAGATAAAACTTCAAACGTTTGAAGAAAATAAGAAAGATCAACCAATCAGATTGTTAATTGTTGGTTCAAGTGGATGTGGAAAAACAACTTTATTATTGAATTTTATCTACAATAGGTTGATTCCTTATTCCAATTTGTATGTTTTTAGTAAATCTTTAGAACAAGACGCATATAAAAAATTACAAGAAAGATTTGAAAATATTGAGAAAAACTTAAACAAAAAAATATCACATTTTTATAATGCTTCCGAGGACATAGTTCCATTAAGCGAATGTAAACCGAATTCTTTAATCGTTTTTGATGATTGTATTTTGGAAAATCAAGACGTTATCAAGGAATATTTCGTAATGTCTCGTCACAAAAAATATCTCTTGTATCTATCTTTCTCAATGCTTTTCAAAGGTTGATAGACAAGTTATAAGAAATAACCTGAATATGTTGTGTATTTTTAAGCAAGATGATCACTATTCGAGAAAGATTTATAACAATTATGTGGGATCTGATATGAGTTTTAACCACTTTATTGAGTTATGTGATAAAATTTGGAAGGAAGACTACGGATTTTTAACTATTAATCTAACTTTGAAGCCTAAAAATGGCAAATATTTGAATAAATTTTCCAATATAAACGTGTGATAATCTAGTTGTTTTCATGTTTTTACGTTCACGTTTACGTTTCGTGTTCTCGTTTTTACGTTCCACGTTCACGTTTTACGTTTCACGTTCACGTTTTACGTTCCACGTTTCGTGTTCTCGTTTCGTGTTCACGTTTTACGTTCCACGTTCACGTTTCAAAATTTTTCTAATTAAATGGTGAACGTAACTTCTGAAGAAGCGAAAAAACTTGATCAAATCGAAAAGAAATTAATCAAAGAATTTAAAGAACAGATTCGAACTGATGAAAAAGAACAAGAATTTATTCAAAAAATCAATCAACCTGTAACTTCTGCAATAAAAAACGTTGAGGGCAAAATTGAAAATGTTTTAAGTGATAATCAAAATTTGATGAATTTGGTTCCAGTTGTACGACAATTTGCCGATATTTCGATACCAGAATCTGAGTTTGAATTGCCAAAATTACCATCGTCAACACCATTTAGACCTAGAATCATTGAAGAATCTACAATAGTTGAACCAATAAGTCCTGGAACAACGGATATAATAATTGGTGAAATTGGTAAAAAATTTCTTCCTAGAGCAAAGGATGATAAATTTGGTTTGTATTGGGATAAAAAAAGAAAAGTTTTTATGATTGGAAATTTACCCGTTAATTTTGAACATAATGATATAATTATTGAAGATAAAACATAATAAAGGAACTCAGGGTTTATGGAGATTATTAACAGGCACTGATGTTCCAAAAGACGGTTTATATTCTGAAGAAGACTTGAAAAAGTATACAGAAATTTTATGGAAATCTGATTCAATTTACAAAAATAATGATCCATCAACTAAGAAACCAAAGTCAAGTAAAGGTAAAAAATATCTCAATTTGATTAAACCAATTTGGGAAAAACGAATCGAAGGATCAGGTGTAAGAAAATACAGTGATAATAAGATTGAATACAGATATATCGACGATTTGACAAAACTCGATGGAATTATTAATTATATTTATGCTCAAGAAAAGGCTGGAAACAAAAATTTTTTGAACGAAAAAGAAAGCGATTAAAGATTTTATTTCGAACAAACTTGATGAAATGATTGAAAAACCTGATGGAATTAAATATTTAAAACGAGTTTTTGCCGGCAATAAGTTCATCTATGATTGAGGGTAGTGGACTTTTGAATGATTTTATCAACAAATTTACCTTTTGAATTACACGTACCAACTTATCAGTATCTGGGGCCTGGCACAAAACTCGAAAAAAAAGACTAAAAAGAGGAGATCCTGGTATAAATAAATTAGATCAAGCTTGCTATGGAACACGATATTTTTTATGCAAAACATAGAGACACAAATTCCAGACATATCGCAGATAAAGTTTTGCAAGATAAGGCAATGGATAGATTTTTATCAAAAGATGCTAGTTTAGGTGAAAGATTTGTTGCGCTTCCAACAGCTGGAGCAATGTTTTTGAAGAGAAAACTAGGAATGGGAATCGAAGAGAACTTGAAATTTTTAACTATATAAATGGAGGTGAACGTAAACTTCAGCAAAAATCAGAAAGAAAAAAATAAAATCCGCTTTTAAGAAGAAAATACCCGTTAGTATTCAATTTAAAATAGATCAACTAAAAAATGGCGAAGATAAGATATTTTTAACAAATAGACAATACAATAAACTCGAAAAACATAAGAAAAAACAATAAAAGGAACCAGAATAGAATTTTCTTATAATCAGTTGAAAGAACTTAAAAATGGTGGACTTTTGAAAGATTTATTAGATTTTGGAGAAAATATTCCAGTTGTTAAAAATGTTGTTCCTTATGTTCGTAAAGCTGCTCCAATCGTTAAAAAAGATGTGATTCCTATTGTTCGAAACATTTTAAATTGGTTAGATAAAGAGTTTGGAAGATGTTACAGGATCTGGATTAGATGAAAAAACTTTGAGTTACGTGAAATCAAACATTGAAAAAAAAATTTAAACCTTTAACATTCGGGGAATTGGAAGAAATTCTGCAAAAATATTAAACATTTTAGAGGAATCTTCGTGAGAGATACATTACCTGAAAAAGTTAAGAAATTTGAATGTGGAATTGTGAATTTAGACTCGATTATGGGAAGTGGAACGCATTGGATTTGTTATTATAAAAATGATAAGAATGCATGTTATTTTGATTCGTATGGAAGAATTGAGGACAAACCACCTATAGAATTGATTAAATATTTGAAAAAAATCAAGCGTCTACTACAATGATTCTCAAATTCAAGACTATAAAGATCCCCCAATTTGTGGTCATTTATGTGTTTTTGTTTTTGAATGAACTGAGTACTGGTAAAGATTTTAAAGAAGTTGTTAACAAATTATTACTTAATAAATATGGATTCACAAAATATTTTTGACGTATTTGGAACACAAATTATTCAAAATGTAGATAATACTTTTAAATTTTGATAGTTTGAGAAATGAGTTTGATAACAAGTTAGAAAATGTATTACAAAACCTTCCAGATTCAGATATGTTTGCTGTCGAGATTGAAGATTTTTAAAGCAGAATATGATAACAAACTTGCAAATTTCATGAGTTCAAATGAAGTTTGCTGATAAAATAAAAACATTGGAAAAAGAAGTTGATGATGGTGTAAAAAAATTATTTACCAATTTAATGTCTCATATCGAAAAAGCTGATAAAATTACTGAAGTGATCAAAGTTGAAAAGAATTATGTTAGTTTTGGCTAATAAGAAAAGAATTGTCGGTGTTCGACCTGGTATTGACAAACATGATGTTGTTGTTAAAGAACAAATTTTAAAACCTCTAAAATTATCAGAAAACATCGATATTGTTGATTTACATGATCCGAATGTTAAAAAATGCCTTAGATTTTAAAGGAAAAAGAATTAGCGGTGTTAGTAAAGGAATTAATCCATTTGATGTTGTTGTAATGATTCAATTAGAAGATCCTATTAAAATGTTTAATGAACTAAAACAAAATTATGAGAATCATAAACAGCATGTTAAAGATTTTACAACAGAAGTCTATGAAAAACTTGATGAAAGAAGTAAAAGATCAGTAGACGATGTTGGTGAATTACTTGATAAAGTAAATAAACTAGAAGAAAAACTTTAATACATATAAAAATGATGTTAATGTATTAGTTGGTGAAGTAATTAACAAAATTCTGGAAGATTTTGATACACATTTCAATGAGAAAGTAAACTTTTTTGAAAATTTTGGTACACGTTTCAATGAGAAAGTAACACATAATAATGAATTACTTAAAAGAATAGATGATCGATACTCTTTATATCTCGATAAAGTAAATAAACTAGAAGAAAACTTTAATAAATTTAAAGAAGATGTCGATAAAACTTTTGAAAACATCGACAACAGATTTAATGGAGTAGGCGGCTATAATGACTAATTTTCCTTATATAAATGGCGCTCATATATTGTGTGAGATGTAAAGAAAAAACTGCCACAAACGATATAAAATACTATGCAAACATCAATGGAGTTAAGAGAATTTCTGGAAAATGTGCTGAATGTAACGCTAAAAAGAGCCAATTTATAAAAAACTTGATTTGAAATTTTGTCCTAATAAATAGAGATGGCGGGACATTACAGTGCTTTCGATCTTTTTATCATGCAACACGAAAGAGATTTGAAAAAAGAACATTGGGATGACATTTCTCAAAAATATGAATTATCCGAAGATATGATGAGATTATACGTAAACAAATTGAATTGGTATAACATTGCTAAATATCAAACTTTATCATCAGAGTTCATTCAAGAAAATATACATTATCAATTAAAAGATCATATGTCTGTTCTTTGTCTCTATCAACACTTGAGTATAAAGTTTTTTGATGAAAATAAAGATACAGTTGATTGGAACAATATTATAGATAGCGGTTACTATCCTGTGCAAATTTTATTGAATTATGTGACCGAGATCGCAAAATTTAAGGAAGAGAATCCTGAATATGACGAAGTAGATCATTAAAAATGACTCTAATCTTTTTAATTATTTTACTAAAATTTATATCTTTTCTTATAAAAACGTACATTAGATCGATGAAAAAATGATACATGATGTTTAAAATTTCTAAATTTTCTCTTATTAAATGGCGGACTACAGAAAATATGCTAGTGATATTGAAAGGGCGGAGTTTAAAAATTTCTATCCAATTAGTAAACAACATTTGAATGAACCAAATAAAAGAACTGAGTTTAATATTGATTTTGGAGATAACTTTTGCTCGTCTAACTTCCAGTTTTATATTTCTGGAACGTTAACAAAACAAGATGGTCAAGCATATCTTGGAACTGATAATGTTAGATTAATCGATAATTTTATACCGTTTTTATTTTCTAAGATTGAAGTAAGAAAACACAATAAATTGATAGAAGAAGTCGAAAACTGTGGCCAATTAAGCACTATTAAAAGGAACTATTTCGTATTCAAAAAGTGATGTTATTTCTCAAACTTCTAATGGCTTTGAATCAGATTTTAAATTTGGTGTTTTTGAAGCAGCTGGAAATTTATCTCATTTTGGATTAGGATTTTTTGAAAATGTTACTATTCCGATCTATAAAGGAGGATTTTATCTAAGTTTTATAAGAGCAGAAGACGATGATGTGATTCTGAAGACTGCAACTGGAAATGTTATGCCTGTTGATGGAAAAATAACAATTACAGATTTTTTTATTAGAGTTCCAATGATTGATTATAAAATCACGAGTAAAATTAGGTTGATTGATGAAATTACAAAAAGTCAAAACATTATGTTTAATTTTCTAGATTGGCAATGTATTGAACAAAAAGGTATTTCCGGAACAACTTATTCGTTCGATATTACAAATATTTATAGAAATATCTTCAATCCCAAGTTCGTTATCATAGGTTTTCAAACAGATAGACAGAATAATCAAGAAAAAAATCCTTCAAAGTTTGATAGTTTGGATGTAAAAAATATCAGAGTAAAATTGAACGGTTCTTATTATCCAGATGAATTACAAAATTTAAACATTTCCGGAGGTCTTTTCAGAATCATGTATCAGATGTATCAAGATTTTAAGAAAGTTTACTGTAATAATAAGGAAATGTATTACAATCCTAAAGAATTTTTAGCGAATAGACCTATTTATGTCATTGATACAACAAAGAGTTTGACAAATATTTCTGGTTCAAAGAACGATATATTTATCAATATGGATTTTCAAAAAGCTGTTACAAACGCGATTTGTTATGTGGTTGTGGTTTCTGAGAAATTTTTAGCCTATGATGTGATTAAAAACGATATTAGAGAAATTCAGTAAAAATCACGTTATTTTCACTATTATTCATCGGATAATTTTAAAACTTTACAGAATTGTTAAAGACATTGATATAAGTATTCATTTTTAATTTCAAAAGAATATCTTAAAAAATGGGGATGATGATATTAACAAAAAACTATTCCAAGGTCATCTTAAGGGTTGGACTGGAAGTTATGATTTTAAAAAATACTTTAATATTTACTGATCCTATATACCAAATTTCAGCAAAAAAGCTCCAATAGTTCTCGAGATATAAGAGTTTTAAGATAAGGGATGATTGGGGTAGTTTTTGAAAATTTTGTTATTTTCATGAAATTTTAAGTTGGACTCGCTTGTTTTTGAAGTTTCAGATTTTTCTGATAATTTTTTTTATTTTTTTTTATGAATATTAAGAAATAGGGGATGATTTCACCCTTATGGATAAGTTAAGTCGAAAGAGTTAAGTATTTACTATATGTGTACCAAATTTCATTAAAATCGGTTGAGTGGTTTTTGAAATATAAAATTATTAATAAACTTGTAAACTAGCTATCCTAATTGAACAACTTATATAGCAGAGATATAGCTTATAACTTTCGAGACTCTCCGTAGCTCAGTTGGTAAGACGCTTGCCTTCAAAGCCTGAGGTTCTGGGTTCAAATCCCAGAGCTTCAGGCGCGCTTTTTATTGAGGAAGACATGGTTGTCGTTCAGTGGTTGGGGACAAGTCTTTACACGAGTGGCCATAGTGTAATGACTATAGAACAAGCCGAGTAATGACAACTGTGGTTGGCGCGCCATTTGCTTCCTCACCTTTCCACTTCATTCCTTAATTCCTTCTCTTCCTTAATTCGTTCATTACATTCATCATTCACATCGTTCATTAATACAACATTACACTTACAAAACACCCGACACAAATTCCCTAATTGAATCTCTCTATCAACTTCTACACAGTAGTTACCAAAGAAAAAATGAGACTTGGGAACAAAAAAATTCCAGAGTCTAAGACCCGAATTACAGCTCCTAGCCATTAACTTGGTTGGACAGTAGCAGTGCAGGGCCAAGTCTCTAAACAATAGACACCGTAGAAGTTGAATGTGATGTGATTCCCCATAGCGCAAACACGCACACTAACAACACTACACCAAAGACACAATCATTCATTTTGTCTTTTACAATAATTGATGATGTTCATATTATTCTCTTTCATTCCTTCTAATATTTCAAAAATATACTCTTTCGCCACTGAAAAATCCCGATTTCTCCCGTAATAATCTTTATAATCGTACACATAATATCCTAAATAGTTGTACAATAGAATGAAATTATTTCTATTTATCTCTGTTGTAGAAATGTAAACACAAACATTTGCGCTGAAAAATTTATATCTCGGCAGACTTAGTTCCATAATCTCCATTTATAAAAAAATCTTTTTGTTTAAATGGAAGAGTATAATGCCAACTGTTACAAGTGTTCTAATAGAGGAGAAATTATCGATAAAAGATATTTAGTTTGTAGAGGTTGTAATTTAATTTTGTTAGAAAGACCTAAACCTAAGAAATTTCGAAATAAATTAACACATTTGAATAACCTGCTTACAAAATTGCAATATGGAGACAAGAAGCAAACAAAATTTGTTACAGAATTTAGAAAACAGAATAAAAATTTTTACTTATCTCTTGGAACCATTGACAAAATTATTTTCCTTTTCAAAGAATACATTAGGTTTGTAGGTATCGATACACACGTTTATTATGAAAAGATATTACCTGTATTTTTTCATTATCTGGATGTTGAATTTGTTTATGATTTTGAACCAGAAATCCTCGATGATTTTATAGTACATTTGGAGAAATTAAACGAAGAACCTCTTGAAAAGAATGCGGTTTTACTCACATTCTCCCCGACTTCTCGAGTGATTGTTAGCAAATTTCATTTTTTCCGTCTTTGAATTTTTTCTATTTAAATGGAGTTCTTGAAGGAGTTAAATGATATTGGAGAATGTAAGTTTAAAGAGTATAAGAAGTTTAAATGAATTGGAAGAAAATAAGAAATACAAAATTTTGAATTTGGAGAAAATGAAGGATAAATTCGGGTTTACAATAATTGCCGAGTTGGAAGATTGTAAAGTACACTTGCCGAACAGATTTTTGACTGTTTTGGATGAGAAAAAGATTAAAGAATTAAACAAAAATGAAAAATTACACTTGGTTGTTACTGGAAAGAAGACTATAAAAGATAAAGAAATTATAACAATTAACTTTGTAGAATAAAGTCTTAACTCTAAAACTTGCAGTCCCTCCGCACGTCATAGTACTGTTTTGATAACCATAGTTGGTGTCTTTCTTCATAGGAATCACATGGAATATTATCTACAGTAATACCTTTTGTTTCACACAAAATGTGGCTATATTCTATAAGAAAAATTCTATAATGCTCTTTAATGAATTGTGTTGATAAATCTTGATACTCACAAAAATTCCTAAGAAATTCATCAATTAAGTCTTGATTATCTTGAAAGAACGTATAATATGGGAAAAATGTCATAAAAAAACGATGAAAACTCTCTGTTTGTTTATTTTTTACTTTCTTTTCAATATCTTTCGTAATTATATTAAATATGTAATCCCTTACTTTTTTAGTTTTTTGCCGATAGTAAAACTCTCCATTAGACGTTTTTTCTGCAAAAGACTTTACAAGTTCTTTGAATTCTGTATCATTTAAGGAAAGTATCAACTGTTCTTTAAAATGTTTTGGTAATTCGTTGAACTCGTTTAAAATTGTCTTTCTTTGTAAGTTTTTGAAATGCTAGAAACTGAAGAGAGCTTGGTGAATTCATGTTGTTTATTTAGTAGAAAAGTTTTTTATTAAAGTATGTTTTTAGTAAAAATGTTTTAAATTGATTAAATTTTATTAAGATAAATCCTTTATTCGTAGCAGATTTGACAACATTTTACAAAGCACAGCTTAAGAAAGTAGAAGCAAACAGCTATAGATTTGGTTAATTTTTCATTCCTCAGAGTAGATAGTAATGTACCGATCGCTTTTTGAGACGAACGACTGTAGATTCGGTTAATTTTTCATTGAGATTTGCTGTGTTATTTCTCAGCTTCCTTTATGGTACATTGAACAGTATTTTACATTGCTTTTCGGTCGGCTCCGAAAGTGCGCCAGGAACCCCATATTATTATCTACTTATATATATATATATATATATATATATATATATATATATATATATATATATATAAATGAAGTTTAATGCTAAATTTAAAATTTTACCGATTAAATCTTTCTCTATGTATCTTGTCACATTAAATATCCATATTTTTGTTAATTGTGATAGGTTTCATAGCAGTGTTCATATAGTAAAAGTTTCAGTGAAGTATGGATACTGCTAAAATGCAAGAGCGCGCTGAAATTAAATTTTGTCACCAAATTCTACATTGACTTTCCACTCTGTTGTTTTCTTTTAACGCTATGGATAAAAATTCAAATTTTAAAATCTCATATTATTTTACATAGCTTGTTTTAAAATTGATTTATTCTGCAATTTTCTCTTTGCCAATTTGATGATATTTAAGATCTCGAACTCAGTGTTGCCCTTATAGAAATAAAGCTTCAAATAAACTTGTATGTGTATACACCAGTTCGTTTTTGAAATGCAATGCGGGCCTATAGATAGACAGACATGAAATTTCTTCACTAAGGCTCAGCCTACATTATATTTTTTTATTGTTATTTAGTTTATGTTGCATGAAATTGTACGTGTAAATTTTGTAGATGATGTGAAACAATTGGAATGAATAAATGAGGGTTTAACTTTAACGCCGCGTCCGTTCCGACATTTTCAGCAACACGGTGCATCTCATTTCACTTCGAACAAGAAAGGATTTTTTAATATTATGGCTAATTTTTCAAGACCTTGACTGTGAAGTAAAGATTACAAACGCAGAGCAAGTATTAACTGACCACAGTGACGGAAGTGCTAGGTCACGATTATCAAGCAGGCCATTGGTTGAAAGGCTCAGAACCATTACGTGATCCATTAGCCGAGTTGTCGTCAGAGGCGTTGGTTTATGCAAGAGAAAATGCGAGACAGTCTCAGTGCTCATGTATAGAGAGAAGGCAGGCTCTTAATGTACTTATGTTTAATTTAATCCGGAAATACCTCAACGTTTTGAGTTATATCCATGTTGTGAAGGAATAATGATAACGATATCAAGCATTTCAATATATTATCTTAGTTAATTCTTAAATTTAATTAAGTTGCAAGTTGGTTGAGGAAATAATAAACATGTTTTTTTTTATTTTCGAGGTTAAAAGAGCAACTATTAAACTCCCTTTCGAAATCAAGTAAAGTTTTACAATGAAGGATTTTTTTCGCTTCTGACAATCAAAATACTATTATATATATTATATATATATATATATATTATATATATTTTTTGAATTATATATATAATTTTCCAAAAAAGTATATTGTCATAATTCTTATTAAATTTTTTTAGCTCTGGTCAGTTATCTGTGGTTGTTTGTTCAGTGCACACCTATTATATGACCCGTATTCTTTAGCTAGGATATAGTGTGCATGGAGTCAACACATGACATGCTTGTTAGGATTTTTCCTGTAACATCGATTTGGTAACATTTGTTTATTTTAACAAATGTTACATTAAACATATGTGCAGTCATATGTAAAGTAAAGTTATTCACCTAAGGAAGAGATCCGATTGAAGATCTCGAAACGTCGTGTTACTACATTAATGAGCAATGGTTAATGTCTGGAAAAATCATATTTTCCTTACAATCCTTCCAAAATAAAAAATAATATCTGACCGGAATCAGCCCATATGATAAAGGGATGAGTGGACACTCAACTTATCCCTGTGCCCTTGGCTGTTATACATTACCCCATTTATTTACGAGCTATTTGAAGCAAAAGCAT
The DNA here is from genome assembly GCF_021130785.1 of Homalodisca vitripennis. NCBI lineage: Eukaryota > Metazoa > Arthropoda > Insecta > Hemiptera > Cicadellidae > Homalodisca > Homalodisca vitripennis. Next base: position 24,784 of record NW_025780078.1, on the reverse strand, counting down.
GACAAGCTTGTTATCACCAACTAAAATTGCAGCAACATAAGTCATCATAAAACCTCAAAAGAAGTTACGTTAGGCCGTCAATTAAAACTGCAGTCGTGCTATTGACAAAACCTGAATAAAGGCTGCCAACTCTAAAAGCAAACTCACTTTTAATCACTGAGAGTGAACTCCCCTCATTTGATCCAGTGTACAAAAATCTTACATGTTCCCAGTAGATGTATACTTGTGGCCTATATTTAAATAAGAGCAAGTGTTTTAATTGTGGCCTTACCCAGTAAAAACCAGTGTGAATGAAATCATTCATTAAACTCGATGTACTATTTTATATCAGACTGGTGACTAATCAGACTCATAATACGAGCCAATGTTTTTAGAACGATGCATACATTTACCCAAGCTGCAGGCTTTACTTCCTTGATATTAAAGCATCGCTGAATACTAACAACAGTCAAAGAATGTTTTATTAGCAGGCTAAGTTAGCGCAAAAAAGCCCTCTCTTAACTTGCATACCAACGGCTTGGAGAGGACTTTCGAATCACCAACAATGGCCGGGCAGGCGGGCTGCTTGCAAGGACAGGATCGCTCAGCAGTCAACCATCCAAGCAGCAGCCATGCTCGATGTTGCTTGATTCGGTTATATCTCGCGATAACCGCCGTACCCACTACACTTTATAAACACAACTACTACTGATACCATACTAATGGTCAAAGAGAAAAACCACGTTGCATTGTATTAGAGCAAAATCTATATTTCGGTGAAAATCACCATGGTTTACTCTAAGAAAGGAATTGGCCATTTAGCGTACTGGATCTTTTGGGTGTAAAATGGTGTACAAATTGTTGGACTAAAGTCGTATTTTTTGCTAAAGACCATAGGATGATTCTTATTGTGAACTATTTAGCAAAGTCCGGTCATTCAAGTCTATTTTACTTGTTATGGTATCGTGATCACCTCGTCTCAGTTGATTAATAATTCTTCTTCTGATTGAATCTTCCCTGAAGACAAATTTGCCTCTACTCAACGACTCCCCACGAACCATTCATTCTTCCATCTTGACCACAATTGTTCATATTTAAAATAGTTTCATCCTCCTTAAGGATTCTTCAGGGTTGTCTTTTCACTCCCTTCATGATTAGTGTACCTCAACTTTTAACCTCTCTCGAGTGTAACCTTGCGTCATCACTTAGCCACCCTGTGCTCAAATCTGCTCCACATAATAGTGACGTCAGTCAGAAGGATGGATGGATTACATACCTTATTATGTGGATACATTGGTTGGCTTACTCAGAAACTAAATTCCAAAACAGTAATGACGACTCTAAATCATTATGATATCATGATTGAAAACAGAAAATAAACTTTGATATTAAAACTGAAATAGTGACTCTGTATTGTGCAGATAAATAATATTGAAATTAGAGATATTATTTTAAATGTTTACACTTTGATGAATGTCAGTTATTTAAGATCGGTGTAATACAGGAGTAAATAGTGCAATAGTATGTTTAAAAATTCACTTGAACTATTTTAAACGTGTAGCTTTGAAATATATTACAGAAGACATTTTTATTACAGCAGAATTTTATATAAAAACACCTAAATTTAATTTTGTTAATGTGCATGGCCCTAAGCGGAGAGTGGACTAAACGGATAAATTAATGGATATTTAATTGTGAATAATCAGGCGGTAATAATATAACACATTCATAGTTTATTTAAACCCAGACACAGCGTGGATGTGACCTTTATATATATACTGAGCAAGCACCAAAACAGCGTTTTACGCTTAACCGCTTTTTGACTGAATCAACCTTAAATTCATAATTCATGTACGGGCCTATGTTGTTTAATTTAGAGATTTAACAGCCAAAAATATTATCATTAACCTTCTTGTAACGGAGCAGTAATTGTATCGCACTGTATATAATATTTAAAACAAATAGATATTCCATAAAATATTATGTGTTTTTGGATTCATTGGTAACTAATACTGATACACTCTTTTGTTGTTTGTTATCAACAAAAAGGTCATTACTATATTTTATTCCATATTGAATAAATTACTTTACTTATAAAACTCCTGTCTATTCAGTTAAGCCTTACTAAACAGAATCAGAAAGTCTTTATTTGTCAATCAATCACACATTACAAAATGAATAAAGAGCTACATGGGACGAATCCTGTGCATGGCTCTGAGTTAGAAAGATAAAAATAAACACATTACACTAAATAACAAAATAAATTTAGAAATATATGTACAGTATACGTTAATAAAAATAAGTTCAAAGTAATACTGCTACAGAATAGTTGTAACTATACTTAATACATCAACCACCGTATTAGACTAGCACTACAGAAATACTTTTCTTCCTCGTGCAGGTTCAAAGATGTTTTTAACCATTTACTTTATGAAAAGTATTTACGAAAAAAGTAATCATTAAAAACAACTAATGAATTAAAACATAAAAAACAAAGTATGAGCTAATAAAAAACCCCGGATTTAAATTAATTTAAAATAGGATAAAAAGTTCAATTTAAAATAAATTCAATTAAAAATTGTGAGCTTTGCAAAAAATTTAGAAATTTAATATTTCAATACACGCATGGACGAGGGAAGACCAGCTCAGACACAGTGCTTGTGTAGATGGTGTCAGTCAGCAATTTGACATATTCATGTATACTCAGGGCAGATTAGCAGCTCCGCGTAGTCAGCCCCCACCTCCACCAGCCAGGCGGTGATCAGTTTTTTGTATAAACTAAGTGAAACCTGCAGATCCCTTACATGGGCAGGTATTGTTCTGTAGAGAAAATTTGCGACATAGAAAGAATTTGTGCAATTAGCAGCTGTTACTACTCTGGGGACCTGCATACCAACATGTTGTGCATGTCTGGTGAAATGTTGGTGTGTAACCTCAGTTATCACTGAGTCACGATGCGTGAAGATGTAGACCAAAACCGATTTTATATACAGCTGCCTTACTGTAAGTATTTTTGTCTCCTGAAAAAGCTGAATTGAGGGGTAGCGTTTCGGTTTTTTAAACCCGGCTTTTATTAATGATTTTTGTAAAATGTAAAGAGGGTAAATTAGGTTTTTACGATCGCCTCCCCAAGCAACTATTCCATACTACAGGATAGATTGCACATAAGCAAAATATACACGCTTGATTTCATCACAATTTAGTATCCGACTCAGCTGATAAAAAACATATATTAATTTTCTAAGGTTGTTCTTAATTTTCTCGATGTGGTTGTCAAATTTCAATTTCGAATCCAAAAATTACTCCCAAATAACTTATACTGGTCTACCCTTTCAATGACGTTGCAGGAACAGCACCGATTTACTGCGTTACCACAAGAGTGGAACATCAATCTGAGATCAGCGGGCGGCCCACCCGCGGCACGAAGGGCAATTGGCAAACATTTAGTTTTGCCTACGTTCATGGTTAGCACGTTATCATTAAACCATTTATGAATTAATGTTATTTCTCGTGATGCAATTTGATACACTTCATTCCAGTTCCTACGTTTTAATATTATTGCCGTGACATCTGCAAATAGAAAAAGTCTTCCTGTTAAATTCAGTTTGTCAATATTATTTATATATATTAAGAATAGTAAAGGTCCGAGTGTACTGCCTTGAACTACACCATACTCTACACTGAGGACATCACTATTTTGATTATTAATTGATACTACTTGTTTCCTATCACTCAAATAACTCTTAAACCAGTTCAAGGCCACACCCCTCACTCCAACACATTCTAATTACAAATTCTAAACAAATTCTCACTAGAGAGAAATCTTAGCGGACGATTTACCCTTCACCAATCTTCAACCCAAGGGTAACCTCTGTCCTCCAACACAGTGACGCAACCACAATTTATTCTCAAGTCAGCCTCCTTACCTATAATTACATCATGTCTGTTCAACGATATTACTGTTTAAGATTAGCAGTATAGAAACTTTATCACCTTCACATATTCAGTTTTATAAGGTAAAAGACAAGCCCTCGTTGAAATCGTGTCGTTTTTCGAGTCTGCTCTCCATCTGTGCGATATAATTTGATAGAAAGTGTCAAAGGGACTTTAAATTTGGTATATAGGTCAAGAAAGAACGCCATTGATTTTGGAGTGAAACGTTTATCTAGCTATCTGTCCGTTTGCTCATCTATGCAAACGGACTCTTAATAAAAATTGTCTAGAGACTTGAAACTTGGTACTTAGAATCCTCTTGGCCTAAGAAATAGCTCTATTGTCCGTCCGTCTATCCGCTTTTGCGCTACATCTTTCGTTATGTTCTGTTGATCCTTCGATACTCCTTTGTATAAGTTTATTCTGCCCGTCCTCATGGGTCACTGGCTTGTGCGAGGATGTTATCAAACAGAACAAATGGGAGAGTCGATACAGTACAAGGATGATCGTGCTGATAAAAAGTGCTAAGGTCACAGACAGGTTTGAACCTGCATAATCTCCAACTCAGATCCAAAGTCCGACCTCTTTAGACCACTTGGCGCTCTACCAAATATTTGTAATTATATATCACAGGCTCTGCTTCAGATATAAATACAGGGTTTCAACAAATAAACCACTGGTGGGAAAGCTTTCTGCAGAATTAGGAATGCCAAAAAGTTTCAAGAGCACATTTTGAGTTCGTGGATTTATTGCTTGGACCACGTCTTAGTTCTATTACCACTAACAAACAATTTTTAAGACTATAATCGTGGAAACTTTAAAGATTGTAGAAGACAGGTATGCTTGAATATATAACAAGTAAAAATATTTTCCAACAGTAATTTTAGAACCGTGAATTATATGATAAAGATTTATTTATAAGTGCAAAGATGGCAAGTTTATAAACGTTGCACATTAATTTTCATTTTTCACCTCTAACGATGCAGTAACGATAAGTTATCGCCTAAAAAACTGCTAGTATATACTAGTTCCTGGAACTGTAGTTTCAGTTGCAGTTGTTGATAAAGAAACATTACGGTCATCCCCGACCTAAAGTAATATCACTCTCACATTAGCATAGGTCTTCTCTAACACATAATACTCTATAACAAATCAAAGTACTCACCAATATTAGAGATTACTTAATATAAATATAAATTCACGTAGAGGGCCTAGTTAATCATGATAAATGAAAAATGGTTCAACAATTTCTTGTAATTTTTTTTTCAGTTAATCACGTTTGTTTATGTTAATACACCCAAGAAAAATGCGCCACACCCAGTTAATCTAACAGGCTTTACTTAGTCTGAACACGAATGTCTATAGTCTATAGCCTTCAATCGTTAATCTCACATGTTAAATGTTATATGATTGTACTCAGTTGGTTTACAATATAATGATCCTGATGTTTTCTCGTTTCTATTATGTTTATTTATATGACCAAAGTAAAATATTCATTTTAACACGGACAATATTGAGTGCCTTGCACAAATAGATATTTAACTTAACCAATTCGTTAATTTGGTTTATAAAAAATATTACTGCAAAATTTACGAATTTCAAAATAAAAATTCTTATATCATAATAAAAAACTGTATTTTCCAATTTTAGTGCAGGTCAATTTAAACCTATATTGAACAAAAAATAATCTACTTTTAAGTCTGTCCGATGCTAAAGTATGCTTCGAGATCTCAATTTATAGCTTTATACTTTGACCAGTAAAGGCCGTGTTTTGTAAGCACACACGTTTTACTGAATGATTGCTCCATAAAGCCCCGGCCTCGTTTGCACATTCAGGAGCTCCCACTTTGTGATGGGAAAATGCTGCCACAATGTCGTTGGGGTAATGGCAGGTCAATCGCCACGTAACGTGATGAGGTTTCATGGGTTACGTTGCTATATGCTGTATTTCCGATGTGTTGTGTGTCAGTTTGCAAGCTCCTTGATCAGACACCTGACAAAAATAATGTTGGAAAATTTCGTTAATTCATTATTTAGTTTGTGCATAGACGTAATGTATTCATAGTATTTAGGAGACTAAAGCCAACCAACTGATGTTGATGTGTTGTTTTTCAGTTTATATAAACATCTTGAAGAATCACCGGACAGCTACAATGACTGAGTAGATTAATTATTCCGTTCGTTCATAGACATAATGTATGCTTAGTATTAAGAGACTAGAACCAATCAAGGGCAGGATGGTTGATACATGAAGCCACCATGTCCTATGGTGATGATGTGTTGTTTGTCAGTATGTAAACATCTTGAGGAATCACCGGACAGATACAATGGCTGAAAACTTAATAGACGAATTATTTAATTCCTTCATAGCCACAATTTATCCATAGTATTAGGAGACTAGAGCCGACCAAGGGCCCGACAGTTAATGGATGACGTCACCATATCCTTTGATGTTGAAGGATTGTGTGTCGTTTGGAAACATCGTAATCAATCACAATACAGCTGCAAAGGATTCTGGCGATTGCATAAATTTAGTAGGTTGTGGAATACAATCCATATTTGTTCGTTATAGCTGTTTAAGAACGAATCAAACTAGATAATGCAACACTTTTAATCTTATAATTTTCGGTAATTTATTGCAAGTTATTGAAACATAAAGTCTTCAGTCATAATACCACATTATATGTACTCGTATATTGTATGTTAACTTAATTTTAGTAATTTCAAATCGTTAGTTTTATATATATATATATATTTATATATATATATATACCTGTATATAATATTTATATATATATATATATATATATATATATATATATATATATTCAATTTAACTATTTTAATATAAACAAATATTTTAATATACTTGTGAAACTCATTTTACACTCGGAGTGCTTTTGTTACAGTTCCTTTCGTAAAGAAAACTAATAAAAGAAGAACTTGGCTCTTATTGATTCCCGATCCATGATCAATAGAAGTTGACCCCATTTTACAAGATCAGTATTTTTCATTACACTTGGTCAACTTAATCGGGATATTAAAAACTAGTATATTAATTCAGTCACGGCATATTATTTAAAAAAGAAAAAAAAACAGAAGTACGCCACTCGACATATCGCGTAACAGGGTACGCTGAGTTTGCTATCACAATTTCAAGCCCATAGCACTTTTCAATACTCTACAATATGCGTTACTACTTCACATCTAAAATGGTCATATTATTGTAATCAGTTCGTTTTCCAAATTTAAGTACTCTGCAATGTTCACGTTGCCATATTGGTTTCCCATACGACCAATGTGGAAAGAAATTGGCCAACGCTGAGCCAAATCCCATGGAGTGAAATACAAGGCTTGTACATCTTCATTGAGTATATAGAAATAAGGCATCATTCACATTCTAGTCTATTCTAAAGGTAAGTTCGCTCTCGAGATATCGTGCGGACATACATACAGATAGATAGACAGACAAAAATGTAAAAAGTCCCTCAAGTTATAGACTTCGCTAACGCTCAGCAAAATAATATCATAGTTATTTTATATCATAGTTTATGTCAAATAACACATTTCATATAAAAAGAAAAGAACAGAACAGTTAAACATACATGATGTAACATCCATGGGATGTCGGAAGGAGATAGTCAGCGGTATGAGTGTGTTAAATATTTACTACCTCTAAGAGGTAAAGAGACGTACGTTCGGTAATTGTTGATGTGGCATACGTCATCTCACTTGGGTGAGTCTTGAAGTGGGATAGAATACATTTAAGTGAAGCCAACCTAATTTACTCGTTGTAAGACATACGTAATTATTAGTAAAATAAAATTCATAGAATCAATGTACAGATAGTTGCTGGAAAGGACGTCTTGTATTACAATTCGAGACAAACATCCTCCGGATGTAAGTGGATACGCACACCCGCCCAGACACCGATGATGAACAAACAGTAAATGCTTGTTTAAGCAGCGGAAATGCTTATTTCTAAAAACCGTGCGACGAGGTAAGGGACAGCCATGCTGATATTAAAAATTGGTACTCACCAATTATGATGGAGAGATTTGGCATAGGCGTGGTCATTGGAGAGCTGGCGGGGGTAACTACATCAAAAAAAAACCACCACAACGAGAGAGAAGGAAGTCGAGGACGGGATTTAGATAAAGGAAGTTCGGGAGTGCCAGTGCTTGTGTTCGTGTGCGGGGAAATATCTTTTAGGCGTAATAAGTGCCAAGTGTAATAAAATGTAAGTAATTTTAGGAACTTAGTATTATATATATTATGGTTCATTAATCATTTACAATTCCAACCTAAATAGTGAAAAGAAAGGGTTATAATGTGTAGAAATCAAATGAATAATTTAATATTGAAATTCATATTTTCTTATTTAATATATTTTATTTAAATGTCGAAAAGTCACTCATTTGTTTTAATCATGAAAATTTATGTAAATGTTTAGATATTTTAAAAGAAAGTTTCTCACGTTAGTCCATGAACACATATTTATTGCTACACTACAAGAGTTACTAGTAAATGTTATAGTTAATTAAATTAAACATAAATTGTAATGAATAAATTAATATTATGTACGAGGTAATCGTTTATAAAAACATAACATTGAAGCAATTATTCTATGAGTCAAGAGCCAAGCTGATATTCATAACCACCATCTTGGTTTTTATGAAATCAATAGAATAAATTTTCCAACAAAAAGAGATTGAGCGTCAGCCTCTGTAGTTTTAGTGGTAGGGGAAATGGTTAAAACATGAAATAAGAGCATTTCCTCATATTATATTTTTTTTAATGCTTCTTTAAGGGTTTGTATATTGTTAGGTGACACCAATTTTGATTTACTTGGATGGTTGGTTTTGAGTTTGCAAGCTAAGAAAATTATAATGGGAAAAAATATAATTTCATATTTTTAATCCTTCCAACGCCCTTTCTATTTTGACTTCCAATGAAAATAGCGCAACAGACTATCTATATTTTACATAGAACAAACTTCGCTATACATATCAACAAAACACAGGATGATTGTTATAAATGCAAACTGGTTGTCTGATCCTGGATTATATACCTTTCCTATCCTCAACACAGTTGGAATTCCTCGGTTTACCCAATAATTAATTATTGTTACACAAATTTAATGTAATAAAACAAAATGGGCTCATAGAGTCTTGTTCGTTGCATTAACCTTGACCATTTTATGCACGTCCAGTCAATCAAAAGTGCGAACTTTTCCAGGTGAAACTCATAGTGATATTAACTGTATATACTGTATCAAGATTTACATATATTAATGACAACAGCCCTCTAACGTGGTCTCATCATTTCGTTGACATAACCTAATTGCAAACTAGGTTTTTGTTTGATACCTCGGAATCTAATTTATTTTATTATTATTGAAAACACCAAAGTTCAATAATGTATCGATTATATTACCAGAATCCCTATATTATAGATTATTTACAATATGATAGAACTTAGACTTTAACTAATAGATAATACTACTTTGATGGAAGTTATACCATAAACTAATTACAACTTTTTTATATTCACAAAACTTTCTATATTAAACAGCACAAACAACAAACGTAAAAGATAATGGTTATTTTTCTGAACTAAACTGACTTGTTATTTGAACTTTTAGGCTTTATATTATCTACGAATTTCCATTTATAGGTAGACAATATGGATTTCAATGATGATACCTTGCCATTCATGGAATTTCGCTTAACGTGATTGAAATATAAATATCAACAGGATATCTCTAGAACTAGTAAATTTGTTTGTAGCATTTTACATGTTTGCTATTCATCAGAGGACTTACCAAATTTTTCATGAAGCTTAATTTCTACGAAGTCAACATCGAGTTATTCAGTGGCATTTGGTTGAGCATTACCAAATCACTTTTTTACATTACTCATATGGGTAACTATGATGACCGTCATAAAATTACAGACTAAACAAATTCTGTACAGTAATGTGACAGTTTGACATGTGATACAGTAACCCTAGTATCCTAACATTTCGTAAGATATCACGAGAAAGACTTTATCTGCACGACGGAACATCATTACTGCATAGACATGAGTGAATTCTGTGATGGTGCATATCCGTCTATGAGATTTGGCTGAGAGTCATTGAAGTTTATAACTCAGTAAGCTGTCTCAATAGTTATTTTGTCTGCTGGGGAGGGTGGGTTTTAAAATGTACTTTCTGTATGACTGGCTGTGCATCCATGCTAATAAATTCTGAGAGTCAAAATATCTATGCTCTTGAAATTTTTCAAGCAACCCCAATGTAAGTCTGTTACGAGGTGTGACGAACTCCAATACTTTGTACAAAATGAGTAATCTCCAAGAAGGGCCGTCAATAACTATTTGGCAAGATGAAACAAAATAACTATACTACCAAAGCTGCAGAGACTACACAGAGCCTCAGGTAATATGTATATATCCGGGTAATATATAGATATATCCGCCTCATTTGAAGTGCAGATCAACAAATGGTGACGTTGCATGTACATATTCTAGCGTCTGTGCTTCTTCTCATTCATTTTTTGTATGTACGTTTCTGAATAACAACTGAATGTGGAATATGAAAACCAAAATATTAGCAAAACATTTTGATTACAATCATGAGAATAAATACGAAATACGATTGTACTTATAAAACGAATTTGTCTCAATACAGCAAACTCTTTGGATTCTTCAGTGTCAAAATCATCGACCAACCCTTCTTGTCCTAAAATAACATATAACAAATAACGTAATATTTTGAGACTAAATAATTTAAAATAGTAGTGAATAACCAATATTTTTAAGGTATAAAACAATACCATACAATCAGGCTAGAAGCAGGAGAAGAGTACGGAACTTGTCAGGTGGGCAAGCAAACATTATCGACTCGCGCTGAAGAGGTGTTGTGAGTCAACAACTGGAATTTCCTTTGAACGAGCGCTCTCTCGTAGACTTGAAGTGTCCCAAAATTGTTATTGAACCCGGGTAGTGCGGTCTATACAGTCGTTCTCAATCTCCTGTTGTATAATGAAACTTTTTGTATGATGTTTTGGCTATTGGACTGTCAGAACGTGTTGTAACGATTAAGACTCTTAAACACCTGTCTAATATTTTTTTTTTTTTTTGTATTAGTTACACAAGAGAAAACTCATCCAATGCTACAAATTGAGGCACTACAAAAGTGAGAGGCTCAGATAGTAAATATGTTAACAATAGCAGTAAGTTACATGGGTAACTTAAATATTCCTCGGCTCAATTTATCCGATTAAATTATTTATCTCCTGTAAAATCAATGCGATCAAAGTTACAAAAACCCTGGGCATTGCTACCAATCAGGAATGCTTATCGCATCACATCAAGAGAATACCTACTAAGTCATTTTTATCTGGGCGCTCATCGCTGATGGCAACAAAATCTCTCTTCTGATATCTAGGTTTTAAGAATAGTTTCTTCTATGAAAATACACCCTATCCTAATCTATCAAAGATTATTTTCCGGATGCTTCGATACATTAAGTGTTGGCCAATGCATTTTGAGATACTTCTTCCCATCTTCTGCAGAATAGGTTATGGTTAGCGTCATCGGCCTCGGAGTCCTTTTAATAACCTCCAGAACTTGCCATCAGGTAAGATGAAAGAGTCCCGAGGATGGTAAGGCATGGTTCCAGTCATAAAACCCACCTTCCTTGTGCACCATGACCTCCTATCGGCTAAATTCATTCGCAAGTATTTTTATCAACCAGAATCGTTTTCTTCTATCTAAACACACTGATCCTAGTCTTTCGAACAAATATTATTTTCCGGATGATACAATTTTTTGAAGTGTTTGCCAACAGCTATTGGACATTTGTCTTCACATCTTCTTAAAAAATAGGTTTTAGTTACATTACCCTTACTGGACTTTCTGGGCTCCTAAATATACCCAACTTGCCATCTTCTCTGATGGCAACTTCCCATGGGGTGGGGCATAGACACGTCTAGGCATAAAGTTCACCTTCCTAGTACACCAAAACTACATATACCAAACCAAAGAACCTTTAGCTATATGTTGAGTTTAAAAAATTAATCTCTACGGAATTATGAGTAGACAAAAATTCAATTAGTAAAATCAAAACTGTGCAACCTGCCATCCATTAAGTACCGAAGGTCAAGGTCTTTGTGCCAATAAACTGATTAGCTACTTACACATGTCACACATAACACTGCAATTGGAGTGTGGAATTTGCAAGATGAGCATACAAATATATCAAGATGACAAGCGCTAGAAGTTAGTAAAGAATGCCGTAAGAATTGCTTTTGATATGGAAATGTTCTCGGAGGAGTGTAAAAACTTTCAAATTTGTGTTGAATATCTTTGCAAAGATGGTATTGGGCACACATTTATGAATATCTCTACTACAATGCCATACAATCACGATAGAAGTAGAATAAGAGCGAGAAACGTGTGACTTAAGCACCGAGAGTAAACACTGGGAATTGCTTTTAAAACGGGAATCCCCTTGGGGATGTGATGTGACCCAAACTCGTCCTTAGATTCATTCTTCCGTATATCGATGTGTGTGCATGTGTTGTAAATCTCATATTGTTAAATTTAAGAGATCTACTAATTTATCTTCTTTGGATCAAAAACAAACGCCACGGAGGCTATGTCCAATCCACAATTATGTATAGATTAGTATTTTTATGTATGATTCATCACTGATTATGTTGCCATTAATCTAAACATTCATTAATCGTAACTATATTGACTGAATGTTCACGGAAATTATTATTAGCAATATAATACGTAATATTATTATTACTAAGCCATCCAGTTTCATTCACTACGAATATTAATTATAAATAAATTAGCATAAATAATTTTGTATAACCAAGCCACAGTCTATATTATAAACTTTAAATACTATCGCGTGATACGCCCTGCTGAAGTTGCGTTAAAAATCTCTAATCCATAGCTCAAACATTAATCCACATGCTTTACTAACACAGACGCAAATTGTTTGTTTAAGAATTTATTTATTTTGCCTAAGCATCTCTCAACACCAAGAAGAACTGTTTGTCTGTGTATAGTCTACACTTTGTCTCCACAACACGCAACTAACACCAAGAAGAACTGTTTGTCTGTGTAGGGTTTACACTTTGTCTCCACAACTCGGAACTAACACCATGAAGAACTTGTTGTCTGTGTATAGTCTAGACTTTGTCTCCACAACTCGCACTTAACACCAAGAAGAACTGGTTGTCTGTGTATAGTCTACATTTTGTCTCCACAACTCACAACTAACACCAAGAAGAACTGTTTGTCTGTGTAGGGTTTACACTTTGTCTCCACAACTCGGAACTAACACCATGAAGAACTTGTTGTCTGTGTATAGTCTAGACTTTGTCTCCACAACTCGCACTTAACACCAAGAAGAACTGGTTGTCTGTGTATAGTCTACATTTTGTCTCCACAACTCACAACTAACACCAAGAAGAACTGGTTGTCTGTGTATAGTCTACACTTTGTCTCCACAACTCGCAACTAACACCAAGAAGAACCGTCTGTCTGTGTAGAGTTTACACTTTGTCTCCACACCAAGAAGAAGTGGTTGTCTGTGTATAGTCCACATTTTGTCTCCACAACTAGCAAGTAACACCAAGAAGAACTGTTTGTGTGTGTAGGGTTTACACTTTGTCTCCACAACTCGCAACTAACACCAAGAAGAACTGGTTGTCTGTGTATAGTCTACACTTTGTCTCCACAACTTGAAACTAACACCAAGAAGAACTGGTTGTCTGTGTATAGTCTGCACTATGTCTCCGCAAGCCGCAACTAACACCAAGAAGAACTGTTTGTCTGTGTAGGGTTTACACTTTGTCTCCACAACTCGCAACTAACACCAAGAAGAACTGGTTGACTGTGTAGGGCCTACACTTTGTCTCTACAACTCGCAACTAACACCAAGAAGAACTGGTTGTCTGTATAGGGCCTGCACTTTGTCTACGCAACTTGCAAACTAACACCAAGAATAACTGGTTGTCTGTGTATAGGGCCTGCACTTTGCCTTCGCAACTTGCAACTAACACCACGAAGAATTGGTTGCCTGTGTAGAGTCTACACTTTGTCTACGCAACTTGCAACTAACACCAAGAAAAGCTGGCTGTTTGTGTACATTATAAAATCTGTTTCCGTAACTCACAACTAACTCCATGATGAATTAATGTCTGTCTCTAAGCCATTAATCCTACTTTGTGGTTCACTCCCTTAATAACTTTCATCCAGTAATATAATTAATCCCACTAAGTGAGATCTTAATTTGTCTTTCTGTTGTTACTTTCTAAAATTAAACAAGGGTTTTTTAAGAAAAACTAATTTTAAAATATTTGTAAAATCACTAAACTTAAAATGAAAGTTTTATAATATACATTAATGTTGTATATATTCAAACATGTGAATTACTAAACAAAGTAAACTACTAAGTACTAAGTAAACGATTAAGCTAAAATTCCGATGATGTTCCTACCCAATATTTAGTACATAGTGCTAGGACAGTTGTTTTTAAGGAGATGCCGATCCTCTCTCTTTTAATCCTTATTCTGTCCGTCCCGTGGGTCACTGGCCTCTGCGAGGATTTTATCAAATAGAATAAGAAGGAGTCGATGCAGTACGAGGACGAAGTTACTGATCAAAAATGCTACGGTCACATACATGATCTGACCTGTGCTAACTCTAACTCAGATTCAAAGTCCAACTTTTTAGACCGCTCGGCCGTGGGCTCTCCTACTAGTAGTTATCTTTATACTATTTGTCTTTGTTAACCAAACAAAGCACAACTTATATAAAATTTAACAACCCTATTCAAAACATGATAGATTTTAAACTGTAGTTTTATAGAGCGTTTCAAATGATGTATTTTCCAATACTTATTCTAGGATTGCTCTATATCTTAATGGTTAAAAAAGTTATAAAATACAAATGTTATTTCGGGGATCATAACAAAATTATCAGTAATTTAATTTAATAAGTTCATAAGTAGTAATTTTAGAAACATACTTTTGCTTTTCGTATGGCTTAAGTAACTGGCACCCGAGACTCTTCATTAGTTATTCCGGCAAGCTTAAAATGTAAAATATGTATTCACTATCTTTCATGTCTTTACAACCCGAGTACTAAATGTTTTGAGACCTCTTCGACTTGGCTACAGAGTTATGGCTTCATATGTAAATATATCGGATAAAACATGCACTCCTTTATGACGAGTATGAACGTACTACTGGTTATAGCATGGCAGTAACTCATCACTTTTGTGTTTAGTTAGTAGTTAGGTATTAACTCCAATGTGGTTTTTAAATTACAATAATTTTTAAGGGCATTTTTAAATAGTTTATTTGAGGCACTCCAAGTGGATTGTAATATAATATGAAAAATATTTGGGTCGACGTTCAGTAATGTCAGTATGAAACTTTTTACTCTATTCAAACCCTTCCTGGAAAATATATGAATCACTCATTAAAGACACTGCCTAGGGCATTGATTACGCAATTTAAGCTATCGTTGTTAAATAAAAATTCTGGTTAAACAAGGTTGCTAATTTGCTAAGCGTTAGCGAAGCCTTTAAACTCGAGGTCTAGGGAAAATTTATTTTCTGTCTGTCTGTCCGCATCGTAACTCGGAAACAAACTAATCTACAGACTTGAAATTTTACACGTAGCTTCATCTTTATATGAACCAGCATTCCTTGTTTGAAGGTTATTTTTGACGATGGAAGGATTGTGAAGGAAACAAGATTTTTCCGTACATTTGCCATCGTTCAGTGAAACAATAAATCAGTAACACTAAGTTTAGAGATCTGCAATCTGATCTCTTCTTCAGGTAATAACTAACCTAACACATAATTACAAACTAGGTTAAAATAAACATGTTATACCAAAGCGTTGTGGCACGCCTAAGTCAGGAATCACAACCACCATGTTGTTTGTCAACTTCACAAACTCTAAAAACATGCGCTTAATAAAAAACTATACACAACACTAATCATTAAAACTGAACTACAGAATACAGGTCACAATACGTCTGCATTCATCTACCAACAACCTACGACTGAACAGAGGAAAATAGCCAATGGCAATTGTCATGGCATACAAAAACAAGATGGCGGAAACAAAAAGAAAGGGGGACTGGAATGGGCCCTTTTGTTATTATATTATTGGTTCATGCTAGATGAACTTCTTAAAACCTTATTGATGGTACCAACCAGCATTGATAGTATTTGTCTGAGCGTTAGCTAATAGTTTTAGATTAGTCTTATGGGTAATCATGTTGACAACTAGTAAACATTTAAAAAAAATATATATCTTATTTATACAGTAAATAGAAAAAATTGGGTCGAAAGTGAGTATTAAATTTCAGTTATGAAATTTGATTTCAGCACACTTTTTTCGGTGTAATATTTCTTATACCTCACCGGAATTTTTATTATTTAATCACTGCTATGCAACCTAACCCAATTTAAAAAAAGTGTTAATACAGCATGGAGTACTATATATCAAGAAAGATAATCTGTAGACTTTACGTTTGCATGAAAATTCATTTCTACATAGATAATATTAAGTTTTATGATGGCGCAGGTGCATCCATAGAAATTGGCTGAGCGCCATTGAGCCTAAGTAGGTTCTCAGAGGAGGATGTAAATTTTATTTCTGGAAGATTGTCTGCCTGTCTATCTATCCGCAGGACATCTCGAAATTGAAATGAGCTATGAACTTAACGGTTTGCATGCAACCTGTTAACGCAAAATTTGGCGTGGTGTATTCCTAACTCGCTTTTTTAAATTTTAATTTTTTTTTCTCGTGATGATCTTGGCAGATTATAAAATAATACGCAAAACATTTAGGTTGACGTTGAGCACTGTCATTATAAAACCGTTTCACTCTATTCAAACACTTCCAGGAATACATAAAGCCAGGATTAGTCTTCCCTCATTAGTGGTAATCCCTGGGGCGTTAATTAAGTAATGTAGGTATTCTTCGCTCTGGGCTTATCTTGGGAAATATATACTGTCTTGAATATAAATTCTAGTAAAATAATATAGCTGTCAATAAATTTAGCACATTGTATAATATTACACACTGGATACGAGTAGTGTTAAATAATGCAATATTAAAATATTTACTTAAAAACAAATACCAATTTAGATAGAGCTCAGCTACCTTATATTATGCTTCTAATAATTATCTTTGCATAATTGTATAAGGTTATGGATTCTCCCTCAGAATATAGTTAGCTGTAAAAGTCATCGTTATGTTTTGTGTGAATGATCCTCGCCGTGCCCATTGGTGCAGGTTTGTTTAGGTTTGTTATTCTCTCTTGTCATCCATCAGGTTCATTGATTTCTGTAACAACTTGGCTGTTTATTTTGTGTTTCTATAAATGTAACATATGCTTTACTCAGTAAAAATAAACTGATAGTTTACTCAGCTGATTTTTTGCATTTGATAAGGAAAGGACACGTAATTAAACGTTTTTGACTTAGCCTATGTTACAATTCCTCTTAAACATAAAACGAGAGGAAATCACTATCCTCGAGATGTTAATTATTTATCTTTTAAGACTAGGAATACATTTTTAATTATAATCCTGATACTCTTTCAAATTGCTTATTTCTTACATGTCACATGAGGTGCAGGTTAAATTGTATTTTAGTCTATCTGTCAGCCTCATACTGTAATAGAGTTAATATTTTGCATGAAAGTAAAGTAAGGATGTCTTAATTTGCTAGGTGAAGTTAGGGCTAAAGAAGCCCTCTCTAACACGTAACCTGGAAATCAACGGCTTAAAGGTGATTACCAAACCATCACCAATGGCCGGGCAGGCGAGCTGCTTGCAAGGACCCATCCAAGCAGCAGCAGCAGCAAGCGATATTGCTTGTTGTACTCGTTACACTGCGTCATTGGCATTTTTATGTTTCATTTCTATAAAAAGAACATAGAATTATTTTACGGTACATGACACTCCATGGAGTTTGCCTGAGCGTTAGTGAACGTAGGTTTCACAGTAACGAGGAAATCGTTGAAAAATAACTTTTTTAACTTGAGTACAATAATATGACATTTTAATACCTGATGTTGGGTGGATTGGTTGGTAAAACAATATTCGTTTCGTTCTCTGGAGTACTTTGATAATGAGTTACATGAGTTTATTTACAAGATACAGTTCGATAATGGTACGTGTATGTCCACGGGATCTTTTTGAGCGTTATCAAAGCATATCACACAAAATCGATCTTAACGTCAGTCTATCTATGTCCTTCTGATTTTATGATAATTTTATTTCGCAAGAAAAATGTCCTTACATTTAATAAATATTTTCGCACGACCTCAAAAACTACTCAGCGAAAAGTCCCTGCACAAGATAATTCCCACTATGCGGATAAATAATCGGTTGTGATATATGGCTATCATAGCCACCTCCCGGACCTTCCAGCACGAGATCTAGTTATGGAACAATTTCTCTACCGGTACTCTTATCCCTTCCTCCCCATGACGTCACAGCGATGGGACGACCACATTTCAAACATTGAAATTCTAAGAATCGAGGTGTCAAAATATTTTGGTTTCGTGGGATCAGAAATGATATCAACGCGAAAACGGATTGTGGTCTCTAAAAAAAAAAAAAAATATATATATATATATATATATATATATATATATATATATATGGTCATTGTGTTGTTGGCATCAACAGTTAATGCAAGAATTAAATTCATCAGGATAAAAGTAAAACTTGTATTAAAAAGTCCCAAAGTTCACAAACAAGCTCTTGTGTAAGAGACGCTGTGTCTGACAAGTCTGACTGATGGAGTATTACTTCACTCTTGTTTCCAAAAAATTTGTCTTTCCCTCTATTATTCTTCTAGCAACGTATTTGTCACAATAAAAGTTAAATTCCATGTCATTGTGTTCTTTATCTAAAGAAACTAATTTAAGTATTTTATTTCGTGGTAAACTTTCTTCATTCTTTTCATGTAACAAAATAACATTGGATACAATCTAATTTATCATTCGTCGTCAGTTAATTGTACATTTTTCCTAGAATTTACAACTAAAACTAATACAGAAAATTCCATAATAGTTTATGGTGTAGATATTTGTACTAGATTCTAAAATAATTACACGGTAATTTAAATGTAATTAAATAGGATTCATTTTAATTATATCGGTTGGAAATGGAATTAAAATTAAAGTCAGTTTAAAACACATGGATTTATCCTATATTCAGAAATGTTTTTTACAATCCATCTTGTTTTGAATATAAAATTCATTTACACAATAAAGCTAAAATATAGTCTGCCTAACTTTGAAAAACAAATTTTATTAATGTAGTAAAATTTAACTCAAAATTCTTCAAAATATTACTTCTGAATCTTCTTTACGAATCTTGATCAAAAACTGTAATTACAATAAATTTAACTTTACTGTATAGTGATTGAAAATTAAAATAAAATACTCGTGAAATTGCAACAAATATTAAAACATATAAAAACTCAAATGTGCCAAAATTTTAAAAAGTTAAATCATTCAAAAAGCAAATGAAAAGTTACAAATTATTCAGAAAGTCTACTCAAAACAAACATTTGCATTACACTTTATTTAAAATTAAATGGGAAATTTCTTACTGCAACACATAACATTTTAAAACTCTTAAATTACCAGTAAATGTTATTTTTAATCTACAATTAACATAGTAAATTTAAATTATTTAATGGAATCAGACACCCATTTACAATTGATGCCAACTGGAGTAGCAGCCCAAATGAGGTGCACTCTTCTTTCACTAGATATATGGATACTTCTTAGATATATCGTACACTGAGCCAGTTCATCAGTTTGGGCCAGGAGCCAGGCATGGAACAAAGAAACGAGCATGTCCGTCTGCCGAGTTCGGTCGTTACCTGATACCAACAGTCATGAGCCAATTATCGGTCAAATGTACCTTGCGTCAATAGTAATATTTCAAAATACCAATATAAGAAGAGATGAAAAGAAATATTACGGCATGAGACCATTTCTACGAGACATTTCAACTATCTTCCTTTCAATTTTTATTACATCCCTCGGTTTAATTGGGTCCATCAGTTGCACGAGACAGTCGCAGGGAAGTAGTTATAGAAATAGAATTCTAACAGTAGTACATCTCTTCATCTTCGAACCATTAATATACTCTGTATTAAATGGCCGATGTAAATGGGAGATAAGAAATAAACTGAACTTTGTACTTTAAAAACACAATTCAGTTTCTTTGAAAATTCCATTTTTCTAGGGAGCAGTCTATTTTGAAACTCTTTCAGGTTTCTCTAGATTCACAAACGAAACAACTGAAATCGTCTCTCAAAAACTGGCTTCTCTATAGTGCTCGGAGATTCCTGGAATATATATCACACGCATTATAAAATAATAAGATTTCTATATATCCTGAACATTTACTATTAAAGGTAAAGACAAAACTTCTAAACCTAGTATTGCAAGTTAAGAACATTGTCCATCGTCTATTTTTCCAAACATTAGTCGTATAATTTGCAGTTGCAAGAGATGGAATATTAAAATCGACATACCCTTTTCCAAACTATCCTGAACGTTGAATTCAGCTCCATTTAACCTTCCTCTTAGTAGTAGTAGGAATTTGACTTTGTCATAGATTTGACTTCCAGGAGTCCACTGTCTGAAGATAAAAATATCGGCGTCAAAGAAGCTCAAAACAAACTCTTTGCATCGATCCAACGTCAGAGATATCTACCTTGACTACAAAACCAAGTGTAATCTATGTGAACTCAGCATTCGCTTTGAATAAACCCTTCCACCATAGCTACGGTATATACACAGCTGCTCCACCATGTTTTTGGATTGTGTTTAAATCATAGCAGTACACTCAGTTGTACACTCTAAGATATAATGAGAACGCATCTTCATCTAGATTCTCAGTGTACAACTGTCTCACGGCTCAATTATCCGCTGTGGTTCACGATCACCAGGGCTGTCGGGGCTGCTTTAGCGTTGTATAGGCTGTAATCGCTCAGGTGTAGTAATCTGGTGAATTAAATATGGATGACTAGACCAGCGCTAATTCTATATTTTTTCAACTTCTTGTCCATTTACTTAGTCAAGTTGGAAAGAATATACTAGCAGACACGAGTGTCCGGTGTTTAAGATTTCCATTGATTCCTAGTTCACAGATTGCTCTAACCTATCTGTAATATATATTATGTTGTATAGACTACGAAACTGATAGATAAACAACGCTTAGTGATAACAGAATTTAAAGATACTATCTCAACTGACGTCACGACAAAACATATACGTAATGGCTTTTGTGAGCCTGGCTTTATTAGGAAAATAATTGTTTGGGAATAATTTAAAATGACAGTAAAGCTCATTAACTAGGAGCTGGACAATGCTTATCTAAATTGAGAAACTCATTTGGAAAGCTGAAATACTCACAGGTTCTAAAATGTATATCTTTTGTCAAATTCTTGCACCGTATCCGGTATTTTACTATTTAAAAACACTTGGTTATAGTAAAATGGAGGTCGATTTAACAGGAATATAAACACTTGAATGGCTTTATCATCCATTCAAAGTTTAGTTCTGCAGTTTCTCGGCGATGCAATTAATCCCTGTCTCCCTACTTCGTACCAACAGGAAAGTCTTTGATGGATATGTTAAAGATTACAGATCAATAAATCCATATCAATGCGCATTCCAGAAAGAGACTAGGGCTTTACTGAAATTAATAATAAAGTATGTACATCTAAAGTTGATAAGAAATTATGCTATAATCTAACCAGTTTAATTAATTGATTAAAGCATTTGACACAATAGAACATACAAACATAAACTGAAGCAATAGAATATATAAGCTTGAAAAGGGAGTATAATTTGATTGGTATAATAATAATATCAATAAACACTATTTAAATTTCATTATAAAGAGTAAATGAATACTAATTCACTATCTTTATAATAAGATGTCTAAGGTTTTATATAGGTATTAAAAGTTTTAGCATTTATCCAAATTAAAACTTACATCAATACAAAAATAAATAAATAAAAATGCCTTTTATTTAGAACGTCTCTCAGTACAAACCACTTTGCAGAGCAAACTCAAGTCAAACTTAACACTAAGAACTTATACTCAGGTTGGCTATTCTAATTCAATCCATAAATAATCTAAATCTAAATTGATGAGGTTAAAATACGCAACAGTCACTTACAACTAGTTAACATAAAATCCTTTAATTTAGATCTAAAACTAGACAGTGATTGTGTGCTCTTCAAGCTACCGGGTAGATCATTGTACAATTTGGGGCCAAAGTAGGAAAGGCTCCTCCTACCGACTTCCAGCGTCACTCTGGGGAAGTAAAGCTGGTTGTCCTGGCGACTGCAAGTTGCGAGTCCTCCTGTCTTTGCACAAGTTTTTCACAGAGAAAAAGAGGTTCCCCGAATGTTAGGTCCTTGTGGATCATGCAGACTGTAACTATTTTGCATATCTGTTCCATACACAAAATATTGGCCGCATCTCGATGAGAGGACTGTTGTTCAGCCTGATGAGAGGACACATGGTCAAACCTTTTTAGACAGAATACAACACGGACGGCAGAGTTTTGCAATCTTTGAATCCTTCCAATGTCCACCCTCGAGATACTGTTTCCATAGGCAGGATAGCAGTAGTAAAAACAGAGGAATTCACAGACCGCATGAGCTGTAGCTTCGCAGACTCCAGCAGTAAATTCCTAAATATATACAGGCCCCTCAACCTGTCCAAAGCACGTTGGAAAGTGTCAGTGACATTATCAGAGAATGTGAGGGTCGCTATCAAGAACGATGCCGAGGGTTTTTCACCTTGTCGCTCACAGCCAAGCCCTCACCACCGATTCTGATCACCACATCTCTGTCACTGAGGGCCTGCGCCACATTGTGTGGGGCTACATGAATGACAGAGCACTTGCCTATGTTCAACTAAGATCATTGTTTACTGACCATATACAAATGTTTGAAAAGGTCAGAATTGATGTTTGCTATGGACCCTTCAGCAGAGCCAGGTTCATACGACAAATGCAACTGACAATCAACAGCGTATAAATGAGCTGAGCAGCTTTGTACACAACTGGGGAAGTCAGGTGTGTTACAGGTTTGAACAGCAAAGGTCCAAGACAAACTACCCTGAGGTACACCCCGCGTTTTGATCAGAGGGGATAGATGTCTCACTTGCTAGCCTTGTGATCTGATCTCTGTCTTCTAGATACGATCTCACCCATTTGATTGCCTCTACGCCAAATCCGTAGAAGTGCATCTTAGCCATCAGCATTGAATAATCAATGGAGTCAAATGCTTGGGAGAAGTCTAGCATTACCAGCGTGCTGAAGTTCCCTTTATCTATTGCGTCTAATAGATCACTGAAAAGATTTACCAGGGGCAGTACAAGTGCTGTGGCCTTTTCGGAAACCTGATTGCCGGAATTCTCTTCCTTCAGAAAATTTTCTATTTGGCGTGTGACGATTTTTTTCTAAAATCTTTAAAGCTGCTGGCAATATCGAGATGGGCCTTAATTGATGGAGACTTTTCGGGGGCATGCAACCTTTGGGATAGGGCAAACTATACTTGTTTTCCAGCCCTGGGGAAATACTCTGCTGGCAAGAAGATTCATTTATGAGATGGTTAATAGCTCCCAGGGCGTACGGACTCACGGCTTTTATCATTTGAATTGATATTTGATCACTGCGTACTGCTCTAGACTTGATGTCATTCATTGCTGATTTTACATCTTCTGTTGTTACAGCTGAGAACTTACTTATTGAACGGTTTCTTTCTATCTCTTTGGAAGAATGTATAGCGGCTTGACTAGCTTTGCTATGACTACCCATTTCATCAAATTATTTATTGATCTCATTTACATTTAAATGGCTTGGTAAGAAGTCATTAGCTTAGTTTTTAACCATAACACACTGCTTTAAACAACAGTACCAGAAATCTTTAGGGGTCTTTACTAGAAGTTAGTTTATGATTCAAAAAATCTTTCTTTGCTCTCCACACCGTACAGTTCAGCTCATTTCGTATTCTCTTGTACTGCTGCCTGGTGAGACCGCACTTAGAATACAACAGTGTTGTTTGGTCTCCTCACCAGCAGTATCTAAAAGACAACATAGAGAAGATCCAAAGACGTTTTTGAGGTTGGTTGGTGTTAGACTAGGATTCCGATATCTGGATGTTCCTGTGCAAGAAGTCTCCACGGCTCCTAACCTACCCTCCATGGAATCAAGGCGTGTCAGTCAGGACTTACTTTTCTTATACAAGCTGGTCAGAGGAGAGTTGGACTGCCCTGATTTGGCTGGAAAGAATAAACTTCAGGGTACCTTCTGGCACGAGGTCAAGGGCACTTTTTGCGAAAACCTCAACTAATACCTTATATGCAGCCAATAGCTCACTGTTTCGAGTCCAGCGCCTGGGCAACACACTTCTGATCACCTAGACTTCTTCCATACCCCGCCCTCGTCATTCAGATCAGCTGTTCGAAGCCTCCAATCGTGACACGTGACCACCTTTGGCTTGTGCAGTGATGTGCTCTTGAGTGGTGCCTTTAGAGGGCCACTACAACCAGTGCAAGTGGTTTTTGTTATGCATGGACTGATCAAGGTTGCTTCCGTATTAATTAACTTGTTACATTTCATGCCTAGTATTGTTAGCAGGCTATTGTTACTGATTATTCTTTGTTGTTATCGCTAGTGTCCATAGTTTATCTCTTGTTTTGTGTCATTGTTATCGCTTTAACCACACATTATTCATTTTTGCATATTTTTATTTAGCTTGTTGTTATTGCAGTTT